>NC_081545.1:32568098-32623554 GCF_901000735.1 Corylus avellana
CATCAAACACATCAAAAGCTTCCTTCACCTCCTCCAAGCTTGGCTCCTTCTCATCAAACAGCCCTGAAATCTCATTGGAACTGAACCACTCTTGAAGTTCCTCACCTTCTGGGCTGCAAAAAATTCCCAATTTTTGCATGACCATTTCTGCATCTCCTCTGCTCAAGCTGCCTTTATTTTTCTTTTCACTGGAGCAAGTCTGCTGCTGGCTCAGCTCAACTTCATTATTATTGTTCTCAGCCCAAACGTTGGAGTCACCAAAGTTGAGTTGGAATTGGAGAGAAGACCAAGATCTTGACAAAAAATCTTGTGCCCAGATGAAAATTGAAATAAGTAAGTGGAGACTAACCAAAGATGGAGTTCTTTTGCTTGATGATGCCTTCTCCATTGGAACGCGGTAGTTAAATTATTGTTCTTAGCAAGAAACAGAAAAAGATTTCCAAGTCTGTACGTGCCTAGCTAGTGTTAGGAATGAGTTTATCCAGCAAAGTAGAAATGGAGAAGATTAGAGAGCGGTTTGCATATGAGAAATCAAGAGATGGGGGGATGCCTTATATGGACTTGGGATTTCGTATTGCATTTGAAGCAATCAAGGCGGTCAGCTATTGAAGTTGGAGAGAAGTTGCTAAATTTATTGTTTGTTTGAGGCGGCAAGTCTTTTCTTTCAGGTATAATGTGGAAAATGGGTCGAAGAAATGGTCATTTTTAAACACGTTATCTGAAGAGGAAATTTCTCGAGTCCAACGTATTAGAAATGTATCTATTGTTGGAGGAAAGGAGATTTGAAAGGACAAACTAAAATGACACATATTCAAATGTCGTGTCTCAGGCTGGCCTGCTATTCTTTTGTCCGTATATGTTTATGTGTATGTGGGATTTGCCAGGAATCTGCCGGTTTTCCAAAGTTGGGTTGACTGCTATGAAGGGGGGAAGAAGTTGTGAAGTTTCCTGGAAGTGGGAGTTGTTGGTTGTTGCCTTGTGGGCTGCCCAATATTCCATGCGCTGGATCTTATAATTAATGCCATGCAGCTTCCATGATAAAGTGGTTTCTCTTATTATTTTATTTTGTGGGCTTTTTTTTTTATTGAGTGAGTCAATAGATCAAATAGATCGCGCTCATGAAATTGTCTTCTAAAAACAGCTTGGGCAAGTGGCGATGAGTCCCTTGGATTCTTACCCTGGAATTCGGGAAAAATTGTAGTGATTTTTCGTTCCACATACAAGACGTGAGAGAAGGGAAATTAGGGTGCACGCAGGGCTTCTGGTCAAGCCTGTCTTTTCATGTGAAGCATATGACTTTATGCCATTGGGGCTCATCAGGTCGGCTTCAACGAAGACTAAGAAATGGTTGGGCCTTTTTTACGTCCAACACACACTCTCATGCTATCGAATTACGTGTAGTGAATCACGTTATGGCGTTAACACTTTACCAATTTCTATTTTTCTACAATCTCTTGCACCCATATGATCCTAACCTAAATCTACTTCTAAAAAAATTTAAAATAAATAAATAAATAAAATGGTGGCAGTGGAGAAAATCTCCTTTGCGTGTGGTAGTAGGCTAAGTAGGGTTCTTCAACGTCCCACCCTTGGGGAGGTGGTTCGTGGGAAACCCCCACTCTGCGGGGGTGAAGGAGCTTTCTGTGGCCCGTCCTCTCATGCGTTGGGTGAGTCATAGCAAACCCCCACCCTCGCTACCACCTCCACGGGTGGTTGACGGCTCCAACTCTAAGTTCTCTTACATCCTTAATTACTACACCTTTGTCTCTGCCTCCTCTTCTTCAACCTCAGTAACAACAATAATTTCCATTTTGTCCTCTCTCTCAAGGCCAAACCGGTGATTTCCAATCACATCAACATTTACCCATACTTATATCCCCTCCACGGGGCGGTCGCAAGGGACCCCACACCTGCAACCACCCCCTCCAACCCGTGGAAGTACGTTGTTGCGAGGGTGAAAGTTCACCCGCCAACGGTAAGGTCACGGATGCTATTCTCACCCCCAAAACCGCCTTTGAGAGGTGGGGATTTCCTTCTAAGTTACCACCAAGACCTTTTTTATTATTATTATTTAACTCAAATTAAATAAAATATAGAAACCACATGAAATTTCTACTTTCTCAGGAAAAGTTGTTACCACATGAAAATCTAGCTTAACATGAAGGTCCATAAATTCCTTACAAATCTTTGTGCGCGGGTGGTTAAACGTCCAATTAATAGGTGCATACCAATGTATTAAAACATGCCAACATGGTATTGGACCTAAATGCGTTTCACAATCAGCAACAGTTTCATTGATAAATCGTGGTTGTCAAGGCCGTGAGATCTTGCCAAATAAGGTACTTGACTTTGTTTGATAAAAGGAGTTAGTACTTTCGTCCATGTCCGTCAAATATTTTAACAGCATATCAGTACTTATCTCATATGCTTTATTAATATAATTTTTCTTTTAAAAATATCGGAGCGGCTAGAACCACTTGTTTGACAAGTTGGAAGATGATTGTTTTAACTTACATGAATATGATTCCTTACAAATCGGCATTTAATGTAAATAATTATGCAGCAAGTTGGAATTATCTATCAACAGATATTTCGGTAAAGCAGCTGCCAAACTTGATCAATTGATCAGTGGGGGTGAAACAAGGAACAAAAGTATTATTAAAAACGACATGAGCCACCGCCAAGGTATACCATGGTTTTTTTGCATCAAAACCCCAGTATATATTAATATTGCTTAAGGTACACTTGCATGCACGTGAAGCACCACAACATATTGTAAAAATGTACCTCGTGAGAGCAACTCCACCAAGTCAAAACAATTTTATATTTTCTATCACCTCTAGGGCATTCTTATAATTAAAGGAAGCTTAAATTGTTGGTCCCGTAATTGACAACATGTGAAGGCACCAAGGCTATGTGCTTAGTGGTAAATGATGATTATATGACAATAGGAACTAAAAGTATTAAATGTAATGGAATAATCATTTTCATATATATTTGTTTGGTGATAACGCATAAATGATCAAATATTTTAACTAGAATGAAGTCGTATTTCAACCATTGCCAGGAAAAAGAGGGGTGTGCTATTCTTGTATTATTTTTATGAGTAGTGATTTTTGGCACACCGGCGTGCTTGAATAGTAAGTACGCCGGTGTTCGAATATTACTTTATTTGATTTTTTTTATTGTTCAAATAATATTTTATAATATATATTTTAGCACCGGCGTGCTTACTGTTCAAGCACGCCGGTGTACCAAAAATCACTACTGTATTTTTATAATGGTATATTAAAAAATTTGATTGAACAAAGGTAGGGATAGGAAGGAGGAAGATTCGATCCAGTTAAAAAATTTGGTTATTTATTTTTGACATGTTCGTACAAAGGTAGGGAAAGGAAGGAGAGAAATTCGATCTAGTGACTTCTGTTTCATGAAACATGGCCTCCAACCGATTAAACTACCCCTTACGGACAATAATTTGGTCATTTTTATGTTGTCAATAAACAAATGAATATAAATGGTGATTCCATTCCACCTTTTGTATTCCAAGTAATTCTCATTCAATTTTTTCAAGTGAATTAGTACATAAGTGAAGTGGTGTTACGTGCAAAATTAACTTTCGAGTAATGTTATATACTACATTACTATCTTACTACACCGACATGGACGTGAACAATCTACCCTTGAAAACAATTGCTGATCTAATGGTGAATTGGCATTGTCACGACATTATAATGAGATATTGGTGCGATATATAACATCAATCTTTTAAGCTTTCTACACCAATAATGAACCAATACAAGATCAAATTAGACTTCTACAGTGCCATTAAAGACAAATTAGACAGAAATATACTAGTAAACTACTCTAGCCAGAGGCTATCACAACATGGAGTTTGGTCGCCATGAGCACCTCTGTATGCAAAGGGAAGGACAAGAATGAAATGGCATTATTACAAATTAATCTGGTTTATTAGCCAAACTAATTTAGTAGGGAAAAGCATTCACATACTGTTTTATTACACATAGCTTGAAGACAAGGGTGAACAAAGAGAATTCGAATTTCCACGAACATCAAGATGAACAACCAAGTCCAAAAGGCAACACCCTTTTCGATTAGGGTGGGGGGGAAATAGTCCAACACCCTATTCCTAAATTACACATGAAAAAAGTACAACGCTGTCGACTCATCTACACAAACTTAGCTTTATAAAACAAAAGAAGGAAAAAAAAAAAGAAAGACACTGACAATCCTTTTATTCTTTTGTTGGTAACCTTAGGGCTTCGGAGGGCTGAAAATGTACCCATTTTTCGGGTTAGTGTTTGGCCCAGGATCTGGATAATCCATCACCTCTACCATCTCCCTTGATTCTCCTGCAGTTTCCTGGACAAGTATACAATATTTACTCTATGGGCATTATAGAAAAATGAAAAAGTATGGAGTGAAAAACTACAAAAGTAAGCCCATTAATTAATAGAGAAGAAAGAAAAGAAAGGGGGGAAAAAAAGTACTAACCTCAACTTGAACACCGGAATCTTCATGCTGAACAGTCTCCATCACTTTTCTTCCGAATCCTTTAAATTGACAGGAAAACGTGAGAGGAAACAGGGACAAAAGAAAAGACAAAAACCAAACAGATTCATTCCTAGGAAATGGAAAACATGAACTGAAGCAATAAAAACAGTGTAATACCTTGAGAGAAACACAGAACCAGAAGTGATGAAAGAAGAAGAATCCTGAGAAAACAGCATCGACCCATTATTTCTTGCACGATCTTGAGAAATGGGTAGCTCTCAGATTTCTGAATCCAAACTCGGATATTATTATATGGGACTTGAAAAATACCAAAAAGCAGCTTTTGGGTTTTTCTAGGGAACCGCTCCGGCTTCAGATCCAACGAGACGCTCTAATTGCGTAACTAACAGCCAATTGGACTTTTGCAAAGTTCAGAAGGCCCATGAACAAGCACGGGAAGAAACTCGGTGTTTCTAACTTTCTGGGATCCTATTTTTTTTTTTTTGAAATCTTCTGGGATCCTATTTAATGTCATATCGGCAACTACTTTTTTTTGTTGCGAAAAATATAAAAGGTTATCTGATTAGAAAAATATTTATTTAGTCTTTCTTGTATGCTGTTTTACCAAATTAACGTGTCAAAAGTACTTATTTGATAAAAAAAAAAAAAATGCTAAATATCACATTTTTATTTCACAATGTTAACGTGACAATTATTATCAAATCTTGGATTTTATTTTTCTTTTTTTTTAAATAATGATTGATCCAATCATTGGTTTGAATTATCACATTAACATTGTAGAATATTTGTGAGATACAGATTGCTATAAACTATATTTGTATCTCATAATTATCTTCACGAGATGAAGATTGGGCTCCCCTTACTTCGAGAGGGGTGCTCGACCAACCCTCATTTGTCAAGGAGTGGCCTCTTCTTACCATATGAGAGGCGGCCAATTACATCAAAACATCTTTGAGTTTATGTCCTAGACTCAAGATACTTTTAGTAATTGTGAGAACAATTTAGAAGCACTAATGGTAAATTTTATTTAATTCATAAACTAATCTTGCTTTTTGTAGAACAAGGTTATTTATTTATATAAGTTTTGTATATCAAGGTTCAATCTTCTTTAATTATCTCTTTCCAATATTTCATTGTATTAAAGTGGAAAATTGGCCTTTCATGCTTGGTAAACTTCTAAAGATCAGATACTCTGTAATGGAAGCACTCCTCCAATTGGTATAAGACTCAAAACACTAGCCGTTGGGCTTGGACCAAAGGAATAAATTATACAAATTGAAAAAATTAAAATTATTCTTCAAAACTCACAAGACTTCAAATGGATTGTGGATACTGGAGAGACCTTAGCCCGTGACAAGTTGTTTGTTACCCTTTTTCTGATTTTCTTTTTCACCATTATATCACATCATAGCATTTTTTTTTCAAAAAAAAATATATATATATTTAGTAAATTAACTTCCTCAAATCCGGTCTATTAAGCTAATATTTATTTCTTAAAGGTCCAAGTGGTGGAGGCTTTGGTCTTAAGGTTTGCTTCCTTCAAGGTCCAAGGTTCAACATTTCATGGGTGCAAACAATTTCTTGAGGCCACACTCCCGGGTGAAAAGCCAGCGATTTAACCAGTTCCGTGTAGGAAAAGTTTCGAGGGTGCGATGCACGGGACCGGGGTTTATTCTGCAGGGATGAGTCTGAAGAACCCTGCCTTAGAGAAGTTCCCCGACATATTAAAAAAAAAAAAAAAAAAAAAAAAAAAAAAAAACGTTTACATATGTTTTTAATAATGCGTGTGAAGGATGATACGCTAGAAAAGTTTTCCTCCAAGAAAAACCAACTCCTTTGCAATGGGAATCTAATGCAAAAGTAGGACTTTTGGGGGAAATAAGTTAGGTCTTCTCCAACTAGCAAAAGGCAGACAAGTTGGGATATCTTTGCTTTCTATGCAAATTGCCTAGTGTTCATTTCCTTCTTCCACTTTGTCTTGTTAAATGGATTTTCTCCGCATTAATAATATTAACTTTATAAACGTGAGAGACAGTGTAAATGGAATCACAAGTCATCATCCACTGCCACAATTGTTTGAATCTTATCTTTCAATATCCATTAATGACACGGAAACAACCAGAAAGAGTTTAACGAGAAGGTGAATTGACTTTCCTGTCCCAAATGCCATGGCAAAGTTTATCCTCAAACCAATGGGTTCTCTCCGTAAAATTATAGGAATAGAAGGGGATCTTAATTCAAAATTATGCGGCAACAGGGTCTGGGTACAACCAATAATTCTTTCTGTATTCATATTGCATAGAATTAGTCGTAGATTATGATCAAATGAGTAATGCTACTTTTCACGTCTATTTATTGTACTTATTTTATACCGGTTAATGTAGTGTGTTTTTAAGTCATTTTGCTGTTATTTTTTTAATTAAGTGATATGAAAAATCACTTAAAACATATTACATTAGCCATTGCTCCTGATAAAATATGTACAACTAAACAGTTTGTGCTCATATCTGATGCTGCAAGTTGCCAAAGTGCACCATCAGAATGAGAAATCAAATAAAGGATAACCATATATATGATTTAAATTCAGCCATAAAACAGGAAAAAAAATGGGGACAAAAAATAAATAAAGGATAGAAAAAGGTGCAGATTTTCCTCTGTAAATACGGCAGAGAGACAGAACAGAAGGAGTTTAGTTGTTAGATAAATGAAAAGTAACACATTCATCAAAAAACAGAGACAGAACAGGAGTAGAACTGTAGGAAAAAGATACGCCAAGAGGCTTAATGGCATCACGTGCATTGGGTCCCAAAAACAGCTCATGTCACCATAACACATGGTGGGCGAGCTTTGTTTATAATGACAAAAAAAGTCCACGTGAATGTCTTTCAATGACTTTTTAGAGGCATGAAGTCAAATAGTTCCGTAGTTATATGGTCTAATGAAAGTTAATTTTGCATATTAATGTCATTTGTGAAGAACTAACCAAGACTCAAAAAGGTTGTTTGGGTTAATATTTTATTTGTCTTCTTTTTACATTATGTTGATTTTGATCCACTGAATGGAGATATGAACACTTAAAGGATTACAAAAGGAAAAGGAGAAAAGAATGCAACAAGTAGTGAAGAAAAGGAAACGCTCTATCTCAGCTTTCCACCTTTTCGGTGCTGGGTGTTTGGATTCTTTTGGAATGGAAAGGAAAGGTGCTTGGCCTTTTGTGATAAGAATCCAACACTATCTTCCAAGTTGATGGCCTACAAGAACTTTTCTATGTAATTTAGCCACAATACATTCACACCCAGCTGCCTATTTCAGTCCAAAAATTAGTGAGCTGATACAGTAGCATTATAGCTCACCCAAAAAAAAAAAAGAACTCTACCCTAAAACATGCAAATCACTTTTGCTTTGAAAAAAATATATATTTAAATGAAATAGTAAAAGTAAATAGCCCAAATAAAGAATAAGATATATGAGATTTAAAACATTAGATAGTTTAAATTTCTTTTAAGTGGATGATGGAGTTCTAATCACTTGTTAACACATATTAATAAGTTGTAAACGAATTATAGGTTGCATTATTCTATTTAATATCCTTTTTTTTTTTCAAAGAATGTGTACTATACAATGCTAGAGCCACATAGGAAGGCAATCTTAAAATTACCTCGGTCACAAATCAAGTTCAACCGAGTTAAAAATGCACATAAAATACCTATGAGAAAAGAATAATGTTTTACACCCATTTATCATATTTATGTCACACCAATTGACATGACGTATTTTAAGCAGCTTATAATGTCAACCACTTAAAAAAACAAAAGTATATAATCCTCTTAAAACACGTCATGTCAGTCAATATGACATGAGTGATAAATAGGTGTAAAGTATAACATTATTCCTAAGAAAGAGTTGGTGAAAAAAAAAAAAAAAACAAAACAAAACAAAAGAGAAGAAGAAGTTGGATTTTAACTCAATTCCCAAATTTATTTAAGTACATCTGGGATTTTGGTACACACTGATCTAGCACTCACTATTTCATATAGAAGTATGTACATGAACTCAGCAAACCATCTTACAAAACAGAAGGCACCTACATACTAACTCATGAAATCAGCTCCTATGGCTAAACTAAACGTGGCTATCTTCTCCTAATGAGGAGATGGCGGGATAATCCTCCTCTGCTCTTCTCGGTTGGACTGGTCTCCAATTCTGAGAAATGAGGCTGGCAAACTCGAATTGATCCCATGGCATACACGGTTGATGGCAATTTGAATGGACCAGTTGAACATCGCCATATTCCGAATCTGTTTGCACCACCATTGAACTGATTACAAAATTAGAAGTTTCCAATTCATGAACTCTCGTGGAAGTTGAGTGACCTCGACAATGCTGCTGGATTGGCTTGCAAGACTGGTGAGGTTTCAGATATGTTATTCTTCTCAACAGTCTTTGATTGGAATGCCTTAAATAGCCCTCCCCCACTAATCGTGTCAGCCTTGTCATTCTTAATCCCCAGTGTTTCCCATATAGAGCTTCTTGCAGCCTCTCCTGGGTCATCAATCCTCAATGTCTTTGGAATCCAAAGGCATTTCTCAGCATTGTTTTCCTTTGGTGGTTCTTCAACCCCAAAGTTGCTTGATTTGAGAATGTTCTCATCTCTTGAGTGTTTCCCCAAGGTTGGAGAGTTGGGACCAGAGCTTGGGGCCATATTGTTAGGAGATGATGGCTGAGGAAGCCATGGGATGCTCCATGCGCCTGGTAAAGTACAACCCCAATAAGCTGGGGCAGGGTAGAACGGCATAGGAAAGCCTGGAGGGCAGAAAGCAGGTGGTGAAATGGGGGGGCTCCATTGAGCTGAATTCCATGGATAAGGCCAAGGAGCCGCAGGAAAACATGGAAGTTGAGGCGGGAAGCCTTGACAATTCCTCATCACTTGCTCTTGCGATGCAGTTATGCCTGAATCATCCTTTGAATTTGAAGTTACGACTGAAGTTCCATTTGATCGATCATCCCCATGTTCTTCACCTCCACAAGAAACCGGAATCCTTACTTCTTCAGGATTATGAAATCCATTTCGAGTGCAGCTCCGCACTGTTTTATCAGCAAGGTTCAACACAGAAGCCATTGATTCACAAAGGGGTGCGTCCGAGCCAAATGTGAGAACAGTGCCATTAGCTTTCAATGACGGATGGTGGACTCCATTTGGAAGATCAGTACGAGCATTGTGGAGAGCCTCAGAGACAGTTATGTGACGGTAGTGAGAAGCAGAATTCTTGTTCTTGCGACGACCAGCACCCACAGGCACATTCCTCATTGTCCCGCCTGCTGTCCAGTATCTCTGGCAGTTCTTGCAGAAATGACGAGGTTGGTTGACATTGTAATTGTTGTAGTAACAGAACTTGGTGTCCATGCTATTACAGCGGGGGCATGGAAGTATCTTGTCCGGTTTCTTCAGAGGTTTTTCATGTGAATTACTAGACTCACTCTGTTCTTCATCAGGGTTTGAAGGTTTTGATCTGGCACTATCCTTCTCAGCAGTGGGTGTTTTAGGGTTCTCACTTATTCCTGAGGTTGCATCTGGATTCATGAAATCTTCTGAAGGCACAGGTGGGCCTCCATCTTTCTGTTTATTCTCAGTTTGTTTTTCTTCCAATGTGTCCTGAATTGATCAAAATTTCCAATGAGAACAGCAAATTTCAAAGATAAATGGAAGCATAAATATAATTATGACCATTACAATCAGAACCATTTTCAGGGAACTTTATAAAAATCACAGAAAATTACTAAATTTCTCCTAAATCTTTTGGGTATTTGCAATGTTGTTAACCAATTCAACACCAAACCCAAACCATACTAATTACCGCAGACAAGTTGAATTGACTGACAAAATCACATCCTACTAAAAGAAAGAAGGGTCATTTTAGAACCAAAGTATTATACCTCTTTGAAGCACTTATGAAAAAGATTCAACTACTCTCATTACCCAACAAGGGCTCAATCCTCTGGGGTCATAAATATCTAGAATGTTAAGATTCAAGCATTCCTAAGCTTACTTTATTGCCAAGGTACCTAGGAAAAGACATGGTAACCCAATCTTCTGTAACAGACCGGGTCTGGAACTGTTACCAAAAGATTCAAACTTCTCTCTCGGGGTAGGAAGGATAAGCGGCAAACTTGGTACAAGAACTTTCTATAAGATACTATGGCAAGTATATTCATACTCTCACCAGGCACAAAGTAAATAATTGTAACACCAGGCACTCAAAAGCCACCTAAGGAGTAACTGAACCAAGCTATAAATAAGGCAATGCTAAAAATACACATAAACACCGATATGCAACAGTCAAGAAAATCATTTCAAGAAAAAATAAATAAATCAATCCCAGACGACTGTAAGGGTAAAAAACTAGTTTCTCCTTGATCTTAGAATTAGGAAACTCCTCACAGAACTCAAAGAAGTCAATTGGAGACGGGGTTTTTCACAAACAAAAGTTAATCAGAGAAAATGATCGCAACTAAAAATTGTAGTCTTTAACTTTATATTGCTAAAAGAGAAATTAAGGGGGGGGAAAATCCGAGGTCTTTTGTTTGCCCAAAAGTAATCTAACCCCTCAGCTGAAAAAATCTAGTTGCAAATCAATTTCTCTCGGACAAAAGAAGTAAAAGCATAAATGAAATCTCGTAAAAAGCCAATATCCAAAATCCAGCTACTAATATGCATAACCTTATCAAAATGACCAAAATATCAAATGTCGTTCAGCAGAAAATGAAAAAGCTACTTGCTTGATTATGCTAATCTATACATATATTAGACCAAAAGACTCCAAACCAATCAAAATCAACCTGAACTAACTCAAGAAAATTCATTATGATACGCTTATTTGTAAATAGAAACCAATCAAAAAACCATCCAAAAGAACATGGCCAAAAATCTCAACTTTGAATACTGAAGCAAACATCAAACAAAACCCCATCCAAAAGCTCATCAACAGAACCTAAACCCACCAAATCACAACCAAAAAAAAACCACTAATCATCGTTAAGAAACAAAACGAGCCCACCACACCAAGTCAACAAAACCTTCAAACCAACCAAGGCCAACTAAGACCGACTCATTATTAATTTTTCCCAACTTCAAAATAATGGGTCGCTCCCAGAATCCAAATAGTCAACCGAATCACATACCTTCTCAGCCTCTCGCTCCTCTACATCTCTGTCCGTATTGACCTCGGGCGAAGAGTTGGTCGAACAATCATGGTCCTGATCGGTACTATCGTCAACCACCGGACCCGAAGACGCCGCTGGAGTTCCGGTAGAGTCCGCCAACCCGGTGGCCGGGATCTCCGGCACTGGGATCGTCTTCCCGAAGAGCTTGATCGCCGGGTCTTTCGCTTCCGACATTTTCTTGTCACTTTTTGTTTTTTGTTTCTCCGCTTTTGTTTCCCAAAAAAAAAAACAAAAAAAAACACACACTCACACTTCTAGAGAGGGAGAGAGAGAGAAACCTGACACGTTGGGTGTGCGTGTGTGAGTGAGTGTGGCGTCGTGGTCTCGTCGATTATACGTTTTCTTGATCCCGGTTTGGGCTGGTGGGATGCCACGTCAGCAGGTTGAGGGGCAATTCTCAGCCACAAGTTTCTCTGTGGCCTTTCTTTCTTCTCTTTTTTATTCTCTCTCTCTTTTTGGTCTTTTTGATTTGCCAATGTAAACACGAGTTTCTTTGGTGGCCTTAAGAGATCTTCTTCCCTCAGTCTCTCTTTCTTTTTTGTTCTCTTTCACTCTTTTGGTCTTTTTTTGAATTTTCAATGTATACATATCTGCACATGCTACACTGATGTATCACAATTATGTCAATATCTTATAGAACTGTGACAAATTTTTTAAAGAGTAATTAAAAAAAAAAAAAATTAGGGAAGCATAGCATTCCTCATATATTGGGTGACATTTTAATAGTTTAATCTAACATTTTTTTTTAAAAAAAAAAAATGTTATGTATTTTTCTAGTATTCTTTTGGTGTCCTACCAATTGTGATGTGACTTTTAAAATTATCGTTAAATTTGAGATTATCATTATTTACTTTTAATCTATTAGTGATTTTAAAAGTCACATCACAGTTGGGAAGATACCAGAATAACACTAAAATAGCACCTAGCATTTTAATTTTTTTTTTTTTTTTGTTGGTATTCACATTCTTAGAAAGAAAATGCTAGGTGTTCTTCTAGTGTTATCTTGGTGTCCTCCTAATTGTAATGTGGCTTTATTCTTTTCAAGATATTCTTGTTGCAAAAATCTTATGTTTGATTTACTTCTAGGCATTCTACATGAATTATTTATTCTTTTCAAGATATTCTTTTGTCCAAATTTTCCTTATAATTTTTGTACGTTTTATTGCCATCAAAAAAGAAACACATCTATAGACTTTTATTTGGGTTGGCATTATCTTCATTCCATCTATATTCTTGTTTTCTTATTTACCAAAATCTCCATTAAAATATCTCCGGCACACACTCTAAAACTTTATATTGTGTATATTTAGTTAGTATGAAACAAAAATCATGTCCAACATGTCTTCTCCTTGTCTAAAATATGTATTTTGCTTTTTGTTTAGTTACTTTAGGCGATCACTATAGCTTATGTATTTTTATTTTTATTTTTTAATCATTTCTCTGGCTTCTCTCTCTTTGCTACAATCATTTCTCTCCTCTCTCTTGGTATAAGAAAACAATACAAAATATTTAAAGAAAATATAGATGGTAATAGAAAATATGTTATAGTTTGTATTAGAAAAAAAACAAAAAAGGTAGGTAAAGTAGCAAATTGTTGAAGATGCTCTTATGGACTCATAGGACATGAATTGATAAGGTGTATATATATATATATATATATATATATATATATATATATATATATATATATATATCAGCCCACTGAATTAGAAACAAACAAAAGTAATAATGTAAAAATCTAAAAAATTGTACAACATTACCTTGCATTCAGATTTCAGACAGTCGTTTGGAATTTTGGTTGGCTGCCAAATGCAATTTCCAACCAACGTACAATTTAGTGTCAAGTCCACAATTTAAACGGGAATCTTTTTATATTTATTTATTAAAAAAATATCAAGAGCATCAATTTTTTACATTAAATAGCATAAACCTCTGATAAATTATAGTCAAAGTTATGAGGTTATAATGTCATAAAGACAAAACATACAAATCTTACAATCAGTTCCTATCTATGACTTCAACATCCGTTAACCCATGTCCAAATTTTAATTATAGAACAGTTCGAGGCAGACTCATTTTAATACATAGTAGCTCATATTTTCAACTTTTATTTTTTTGGCCATGGAGCAAAACCCTCATACCGAAACTAATCCTCCTCGACCCAAAAAACATGACAAAGACCTTAACCTCAAAGATCACTCATGAAAGTAGATATAAAGAGAAGTCAAACCTTTATTAAAAAAAAAACAATAAAATAATAAAAAAAATCCAGCAAACAGCTACAAGAGTTGGCACGAGGGAGGTGAAGCACACAGACCGGCGCGTGGTGGACGAAATAGAACCGTTTTGTGCCGATGGGCAACTGAGAAGCGGTGAACACGGTGGGCCAATGCGTGGCTGAGCAAAACCAGTTGAGGAGACTAATATAGATTTGAAAAACTAGATCTAAAATCCAATTATTTTAGGGAGGTGAAGAGCGGCGTAGCACAGTGGAGAGAGGACGGAGGCAGTGGAATATGAACAAAAGAATGGCCGGATTAAAAGCTCCCTCCTCCCCACTCTAGGCAGAGACAGATTTAGGAGGGGATCAGTAGTGGCCTTCGTCCCCCCAAATTACAAAAAAAAAAAAATTAAGGCAAAAAAAAATTTTAAGATATTTTTTGTCAATTAATTCATCTCAAAAAATATTTTGACTCTATATTTTTTCAAAATCAAAGCCGGCTCCATCCCGGTCTCTTAAGTTTTTTATATAGAAGAAAATCTAGGGCCGGCGCGCTATTCTGTTCTACGTACTGGTGTTAAGTCAGCAATAGTTTTACTTGGCTATATTCGCTGAAAACTCGCCAGCCTTTTACGGTAGACAGGAATCATGATGAATTGCTTTGGCCTTTTATTTCTATTAATAGGATTAGGTCACATGTGGATCACAATGGAAGTTGGCCCACCGTCTTTTCGTCCCTTTTTCTGTCGCAATAAATATTCGAACTTTGCAAATATCTCCTATCCACATGTTTCAGCCACCCAATCCAAGTAGATGGAGTATAAAAGCTGACATTTTTTTTTTCTTTGAAGTCATCTACTAATTAGGCCAGCAATTTTAATATAATTTACGAACTCGACACAAAATTATTAAATTCAAATTTATCATTAACGGGTTAAAATCATACATAAATTGACTCCTTTATAACTCGCTTATTTTACTCTTAGCAGGTCAACCCGTTTTGCCACTCCTACTAACTACTGTTAAATATTTATTTGAAAAATGTTTGTTTATATTTTGACATATATTTCTGTTAATTTAGTATGCTTTATTTACCTTTAATTAAAAAAAGAAGAGAAATCAATAATAAATGAAGTATACTAACCCAACAAAAATATATATAAGATAAACGTTAAAATGAAAATAAATATTTTTCTATTTGAAATTAAATATTATTATTTTTCATCTTAATATATGTACAATTTTATTTTTGGTATTCTCTTAAAATATTTGTCAATTTAGGAAGATTGAATTCTAAGCATCTTGTTTTATTAAACTTTTTTGTCATTTTCTAAAAGTATCTATTTTGAAGTAGGAAAAAAAAAGACTTTTTATAGTGTGTTTGGTCACTTTGGTGTCAATTTTCTACATATTTTTTGTTGTCTTTTTTTTTTTTAAAAAAAAAAAAATCATCATTAAATCTATCATATGAGTTTGTTTATTTATTTTTTTAATGAAAATGAATATAAAAAATGAGTAAAAGAAAGAAATTGAACATTTCTCTGGAATAAATTATGTATTTAAAGCAATTAAGAAAAACGCAACAAGTAGATGAACTTCACGAAGGATGGATATGAATGCAACCATTTTTGAGAAAGTTACGTACGTTCCATCAATTTTGTCAATACTTTCTTGTAATAGGCCAAGCAAAGGGAGCTCTTTCTTTCTTTCTTTCTTTTCTTTTTTGTTTTTGCCGTGCTTTTCAAATCTTGTTTTCCCCGACACCAAACCGGTAATTTAACCAAACGAGAAACGACAAAAGACTCCCCAGTAGACCGACCTTTCCCCGATTTTTTGCCGATTTCTCTCGGTAACATCCGATTCTATCTAAACCACGTGGAATTGGGCCCCCGTTTGACACGTAAGCAGAGAACATTTAAAAAATCCACCGGTAGGCAAACACGTCATACATGTTCAAAATGGGATTGCGCCCCACAACCAAAAAGTGTCGCAAAAAATGTCGAAAGATGATAAAGGCATAATTTTTTAGCATAATTTTGGCTCAATTTTTTTATATGATATTTTTTAAAAAAAAAAAACTATTTTTATGAAGAAAAATACAATTTTTTTTTATAAAAAAAAAATACCAAATAAAAAAAGACCAGAATGTTATTTCTTGAGAAATTTTTTTATTTTTTATTTTTTCAAAAAATAAAAAATAAGAAAAAAAGTTATTTGTTAAAAAGTTGTATCTTTATCCCTCTCAAAAAAGGTCACCCTCGCCTCAATCCAAGCGTTCGTTTGATATCATCTGGATCACACGAGTCCACTGCGGTACATGTGTGAAGCACCTACTGGACTTTTTGGAGCAACGTACGAATCTTTTTCTAGTGGTTGAGCTGTTTTACTCGCTAGGATGAGTTTCTCTGGTACCGACACGTGTACGACGACAAAAAAGCCGGCCTGCTTTAATATATTTTGCTTTACACGTGTAACGCTTTGGTTCGAAAAGGCTGTTAGAAAGTCAAAAATATAATAAAAAGGGTTTTTACACATCATCAGATAAATGTCCTTTTTTATCCTAATCTGGTTACACAAATTATGCGCGTGAGTTTCTATAAATTTGCCACGTTTGAGCAGCTTATTAGCTATTGCTTGAGAACTCAGTTTCTCTCGAGGATCACACTCAATCCATTAAAAATCATTTTTTATTTTATTTTAGTAAAGTATTTACATTTTTACATTTTTTTTTTTTAATTATCTACTTTCAATATTCAATTTCAAATATTATTATTTTTATTCACCTTCACTATTTTCAAAAATGAAAAAAAAAAAAGCCTATTGATTTATTTTATTAGTTTATTTATACATTATTGAGCTATAATGTTCAGCGGTTAGTAGTAGTTAAACATTTTTTTTTCTAGTTGAAATGGCCAGTCATATGGAACAATTTTTTTGCCCATTTTCATTTTTACTATCGGGCTAGTAAAAATAACCTTTGACTAGTCTAATTAGAATGCTCTAAAACAATACTGGAAGGATAGAGTTATTTTTCAATTCAATTTATAAAATTTTTGTATTTTTTAAACATGTAAAAAGTAAATATTTTTTTTTAATAGCATTAAGTTGGGAAAAAAAAAAAAACATGTAATTCTTCCCTGCCAAAACCCAAGGCCAATGTGGGTTGAGGTGACGGATGGAATGGTAAAAAAAACCCCAACCCAAAACCAATTGGTGAAGCATACCTACTTTTCCCAATAGCCATATAGCCCATCCATGAAAAGCCCATACCTATCAATCATGGGCCTGGAAAGTTGTTGCGGTTCTAGTTAGCATCATTTTGTTAATATGTATGAAACGTTTTTTTTTTTTTTTTTTGTGGGCAAATGTTGTACATCTAAACACACATATATATGCCTATAATATGAAGGGAGTTTATGTGTGTTTTCCGTTGTTGTTTACAACTTAACCCAAATTATGACTTTTGTTTGTGTTGGAGATCCCCTTCCTACTGTTGTTGTTCTTCTTAATCTATTCAGTTTCCTTCCAAGCCAGACTAGATCTAAGTAGTCATCTCTTAGTCTGTTTGGCTTCTTTGAAAGCCGAATTAGATCTAAGTTTATAAAAGTTCTTTTATCCCAATGGTTTTATCTATCATAGTCAGATGTGGTCGTCAAAAGCTGCATTTTCAAGTGATTTTCACGTTTCTTAATTTCTTTTAGGGCTATGAAGTGCTTGTAGTCTATCTTAGTTGGGTTATTTTATTTCTTTATTTTTATTCTCTTTCTTTGTATCTTGAAAAGTCTATATCGCAATAAAAAAATTACACACATTATATCACGTCTGCCCTCAAGGATTTAGGGGGGGATCGATAGGCTCTAGACCCCAAATTACAAGAAAAAAAAAAATTTAAGGCAAAAAAAGAATTTTTAATGTAAAAATAATAATAATTTAATGTATTTTTTGTCAATTAGCTCTTCCCAAAAAATAATTTAGCCCATGGTCTCCCCAAACTACAAGCTGCCTGCATCCCTACCTACCCTGCTTACAAATTCAATCAATTGGCTCTTCCCAAAAAAGTTTTTAGCCCATGGTCCCTCCAAATTGAAAGTTGGCTGCGTCCCTACCTACCCTGCTTACAAATTCGATTAAATGAACGGTGACGTGATAGTTGTTAAATGTAATAGTAATGAACATAATAATAAAGTACATGGTTTATAAAAAAAAGTAGTGAACAATGTGTTTTGCTACGAAATGATAAGTTAATTAGTTGAACCACTTTAAAGTGTCTCATAAAGACTAAGAGAAAAGACTTTAAATTTCAGCACTTTTTTAAGTGGAGGAAGAAGTGATGGTCACTTTCCCTAGTCCCAATCACCAACTCCCCCCTCCCCTCCCCTCTCTCTTTTACTTCGAGACACCGCATCATTCTGGCCACCCAAATATTTTATTTTATTTTAATTTTTATAGTGAACGGCCAGGATCTTGTACATCATTTGTGGAGTACCATTCATCAAGATGGATATTCTCGTGTCAGAAAAAATTAGCAAAAGGACAAATAAATAAATAATGAAAATATGAAAAAATGGGTTCCTTTGTTACCTCCGGGATGGAATCGGGTGCAATGATTAAGAGAAGAAAAAGTAGAAGGAAGATTCGAACTAGTAATATTTACTTTATGAAACGTGATTTTTTGTCGATTAAATTACTCTTTGAAAAAGTCAGTTCGAACACTTATTTAAACATCATTATGAACAAGTGAGATTTGAAATTATTGGTATTGTAGTTTGGTGATATACATAAAAAATCACTCAATCAATCTCTACACGAAAGATAATCAGGGCAGTAAAAGAAAATGAATGAAAACACTATTAAGATATTCTCCACAAGTAAAATCAGGCCGCATGAACTTTATTGGGATCTATGCTACTATATTGGCCAAATGATCTCTCATAAACAGGAATACACTCCCGAGTTATAGATAAATTCGATTCTAATTTATTTCTTGTTCTTTATTCAATTTTCTACATGACTTATATTGACACGAGCGTTGGAGTGCTTTCGGTCCTAAAAGCGGGCTTTCTATCAACCTCTTTTTTATTTTGTAGGAAAAGCTACATCGCCAATCTGACCGTACAAAAATCTGTATCAATACAACTTATTACACCCGATCCAGATCCCTTTCATGATTTATTATGCTAAAGCAATCGTCATGGCGTTGAAAGGTTTTCCAATGGTTAGTGGTTGATTGATATGGACCAGAATATTGGAAACTTCACCAGAAGACTTGTAGTATGGCCTATGTCATCTCATGGTGGTCCATACAATGATTTCTTTCTTTCTTTTTTCCATTTGAAGTTTTGAAACTTCTTCGTTCTTCTAAAAAATCCTATTTCAAACACGCAAACTTTGTTGACTTCGTTAGATTTCCTGATCTAAGTGGAGCACTTTGTTATGGTTTGTTTTTCTTCTTCCTCGGATATAATTACCCCCAAGAAGTCATTACCAGCGTCACACGCTTCTGTAAATAGATGCAATTGCTCATGAGTTTCAGATGCATATCTGTAATTTGACATGTTATAATTATAAGCCTAGCTAACACGCAAAAGATGTGGACTTTGTAGTCAGTTTCGGCAATTTTTGATTCTTTCTACGTAATTCCTAATACATCTTCAACGACGGTCCGAACTTCATAAATTCGGGTAACTTAAGAGAGAAGCTAATTGCAATAAATCCGCATCCGAAAAAGAAGAAGCAAAGGGTAAGGCTTAAAGGAATGGCTTTCACACAGCAATTGGTAAAGCAAATGATTGAGAAGGTTTCTTCAGGAGGCCACATGTTTTGTGCATTTTTGGTTATGGTGTTGAAAGGAGTAATGGCTGAAGAGAAGACACCAGAACACTCAATTAGACCCTGTCGTCCTCCTCAAAAGTGCACCCCACACGTTTCTCATATGGAATTTTTTTTATTTTTTATTTTTTTTCTTTATGGGTTTCTTGGGGTAGATGATAAGAGACTTCTTCTTTAACCCAAAATATGCTCATCCACTAAAAGCTGGTCAAAATGCAAATAGCAATTAGATTTTTTTTTTTTTTTTTTTGAATATGTAAAGTCAAATTTATGGAACATTACTTACCTTTTGAATTGGCATTGATTTTCAATTATCACACCACCCTTTTAGAAGTGACAATTGACCCCTGAAACCATATAGCACTTTCATTTTGACCTTTCGTTAGTATTTTTTGTTAATTTAGACAAAAAATGCGTTAGGTGAAAATTATCTAGTACTCTATTATACCTCATATCAAATGTATGAAAGTGTAATTGTATCCCTATACATCGTTAGATGCAATAAAAAAATATTTAAATTAAAATGATCGTATTCCTTCCTGTAAAACATACAAATTAATAAAACTATCGTCACGCTTCACCGCTCTATCACTTTAAATCTCCAATTAAGATATAGAACATATGATATGATGTTGTGATATTATTCTATTGGTTCGTTTTCATGATTTTCGTCCCTTCCCCAAGAAAACACCCAATGGAAATTAAATAATGATTTATTGTTGAGCTAATGTTCATCTTATTCGAAAAAGGAAAATTAGTAAATAACAAAGACTAGAATATTGTAAAAAAGAAAAAAGAAAAAAAAAGGTGGGCCAAGCCCATGGATTTACCCCACAAAATCAGTCGCACATCATTGAGTCGGTCCCTGCACATGTGTTTGGACAAAATGCAAGCCCTTAAAAAAAAAAAAAAAAGAAAAAAAAAAGAACGAATTATAGCCCACGTAACTCCATCATCAACGTGTCCGATTAGCGTGTAAATGACCCTCTCTTTGAGCCAACCAACCATTTACATGAGCCCTTCTCTCTCTCTCTCTTTCTCACTAAGAGAGGAAAAGAAAAATACAGATTGTGATACAGCATTCATGACTCTTTCTTGTCCGCTCTGCTTCCTTTGGTTCCAAACGTCTCAAGCCGGCCAAACCCAATTCACACACTCCAAAATCACAATCATCCTTAGCGGATTCTAGCTCTTAATTTGGATTCAATCTCAGCCTCGAATTCCATCGGATGTGTTAGATGCGAGCTGTGAGAAACATAGGCATCGACAGGTCCCGATCTGCAGGAGGATTCGAGTTCCTTGTTCTCTTGATATTTTCGCTAGGTGGGTCGGTCTGGTTTTGAGTCTAGAATCGTGGGTTCGATCTGGTTTTCCGATTCGATTGGTGTGTTTGTTTCCGTCGGAGATTGGATTCAGGATCTGGGTTCCGTTTGAAATGGTCTATTACCATAACTCAATCTCGGTCTGCAAGTCTGTTGACCACGCCACAACCATGTCTGACACTAAATCAAAGCTTAGCAATCATTTTCCTAGGAATAGAAAAACACCCAATTCACCGAATTGTTCGAAAATCCCAGTTTGTGATCGATCTCGATCGGCGGCAATAGATATAGTAATCCTTATTGCCTGTATTGGTGCTTGTGGGTTTTTGCTGTTCCCATATATTAGGTTTGTGGTCGTTGAGCTGATGAAAATTGTTGGAGCGATTGCTTCTTTGGTTAAAGAGGAAGTTTCAGGTGCTCCGATGATATATGGTTCTATAGGACTTAGCGTTTGTTGTGCCGCATTGGCTGCCTGGTTGGTTTTGATTTGTACTAGTCGGAAATGTGGGAATCCGACTTGCAAGGGGCTAAGGAAGGCAGCGGAGTTCGATATTCAGTTGGAGACAGAGGACTGTGTGAAGAATTCGACTAATTTGGTTAGAGATGGAGGCTTGAAGAAGGGTCTATTCGAATTGCCACGCGACCATCACCGCGAATTGGAGTCAGAGCTTAAGAAGATGGCGCCTCCTAACGGAAGAGCAGTTCTTATTTTTCGAGCGAGGTGTGGGTGTTCTGTTGGTAGATTGGAAGTTCCGGGGCCAAAGAAGTATCGGAAGATCAAAAAGTAGAATTGATGCGATTGGTTCAATGCAATAGGAAGGATAATCGGAATACAGGAATAGCCATAATGGAGAGAGAAGGGCGGGCCTTCTCCTGATTGATCTCTTTCGGAACTTTATTGTCTTTAAATAAGTTTATGGAAAATAAGTTGTAAGGATTATATACAGCTGGTTATAGTGGGGAATATAAGAATCCTTTAATTTATTATATTTCTAATATATTTAAAATTGCTTTATGCTTTAAGTTTCTGTTTTAAAGGTTGTGAATTTTTCATTATAATCCTTCTGGTTGCAGTTTATTGAATTTTTTTGGAGGTTATGATTGTTCTTAAGCTGGAATGAAGTAATTTGAGTATTTTAAAATTTAGTAATAATTTCCTCACAGAATTCCCACTCAAACCAGGTCCATCCTGTTATTGTTGAAATTTGCAGAAACTATAGTCAGAACTTCGTGGTACTATACATAATATAAGTACAAAGTGATGTGTGGTCGATGATCTAACTACTGTGATTGATCTGCTTGGACATGTAAACAAGCATCGTTTTATGTTTCTGTTATGCAGATGATGGTACAGAAAGCTGTTCCATTTGTTGATTGGCGGGTGAAGGGACAAATTTAGATGAGATCCACATTAGGATCACTACACTTGATGGAAACACGCGGTACGATTCATTCTGTCTACACATGTTTCATGTTTGCATCACGCTGCACAGCTAACTTTGATTTCCTATTAGATCATATCATGTTTGGCTTATAATTATTATGTACTTTTGGAAAGCTTTTAACTGATGATCCAAATTCCTTTTTTTCTTTTTTTCTTTTTTTTTTTTTCAATTAAAGTCCCTCTGATTATTCAATAACAAAGTTGATCATGTATGCATTTTTCATTCATTAGTAAACGATTGAATAGCAATCATCAATTGTCAAGCACATTCTACAGTTGGAGTCTGTGCATGATAATATAAGGATATTCTGAGGCTTTCATGGACCTGCATGAATTTGATCTTTTAAATCCCCTAGTCAAGAATAAAGAGTTCTTTCATGATGATATTTACTTCTTGAAGTGTACTACCTTGTTCTAGGTTGCGTACCAATGATGTTTATCAAGTTCCTTATGTTGTATGTGGACATATCAAGTTCTTTGATCTCTCCTGTCACGGGGACTTTATCTTCTTAAAGTACCAGAGAAGTTTATTCCCTCGGTTTGCGAAGAAGGTTGAGTATGAGATCCTATCACTTTGAGAAGTTGGAAGTATTTTACAACCTAAACTACTGTTACAGTATAATTAATATGGTAGATAGGCCTGCTGTAAAGGAAGGTTTCCTTGTTTGTTTACTCATTATTTACTTATGGTTTGTGGGCTACTCTGTCTGCGTTTAATACAAATGGTGATGAGACAGTAATCATCTTCAGCTATTTTTATGATCAGATCATTCCATCCTGCCTTCAAATACTATTCATTCTATTGTGATGATGAGATCATTCTAAAAGGCTGTCGCAAAGTAAAGACTAGGTTGGAAGGTTGTAATTACCATCAGGGTTTTAGGAAATATCACAATTAAAAGCAAATGGTTATACTGCTTTGGTGATATTCACATCAACATTTAACGTTGTCTCTCTGGATATCCTTGTATGTAAAGGGGATGCTGAAAAATCCTTGTCTGTTATTTTTAAAGTCCGTCATTATTTGACATTGCCTAGGGAAGCTTTTTCACGTTACCACCTGTTATGCTTCTTTGCCCATTAGAGCTGCCATCCATGGTTCATATATGCTTAAAATTGATTATTAATTGAAAAACCTAAGCAGCTGTGTTTTGATACCAAATAATAGGGAAAACACCGAGTCCTATTCTGTTTTTGCTGTGTATCTATCTATTTGTGTTCATTCCCTTTTTGTCTTCTTCTTTTTCTTTGTGATAAGTATCTTGTGTCTAATAACCCCCCTGAAAAGAGTATCTTGTGTCCATTCTTTTCCATGCAATTGAGGGCTAGAGACATGATTGCCTTATTCATCTTTTTCAAATATGTTAGTACATGTTCTGCTTCTTTGCCTGTTGACATTTACCACCTTACCTAGTACATTGAAAGATGTCACAGGTACTGCAGATTTCCATGCCGATATATACAAACATATTCATCATTTTTGACATACCTGAGCTTAACCTTTTCTGTTTTCATGATGGCTGCAATCATTTGTTTGTTCCTCTAAAGCCCTACCCTGTGCCCATTCCTTTACACGCAATTAATCTTTAGTGGCTTTTCCACTTTTCCTAATTTTCAAGTCCCTTTTTTACTCATCATTTTCAGAATTAATTTGTCCTTGAAGATATAAATTCATTTCAAGAAAAACCTCGCCTGTATGTACTCATACCTATGTTAGCTATCCCTTTATTGCAGATTCAACTTGCATCTAAAATTGAAAGACTGGCATCCAACTATACATGCGTGCCTCGTAATTTATGTATGATGTGAAAACTGGGATGACAAGAAGCTCTTGAATTAGAATGGAACTTCTATTAGGTAGCTACTGTAAACCTAGTTAGGGGTTTAAGGCTTCCTGGCCTAAATTGTGCAGGATGCATGGCAGCTTTGAGAAAGAAATTCAAATATCTTACATATCTTTCCTGCAGAGCCTGATTGTATAATATATAATTATCAGCTGGGTTCTCTCAACAATACTGACCAATTTATCATGGACTTAAGAATACACCTCATGGAAGAGATGTGATGTATGCTAGTCCATGGATACATCTCATGACAGGGCCAATAACCAATTCACATTACAAGTAGAGCCCCATAGCTTCCACCATCTCAAAGATGATGGCTTCTTCATTGCATGATTCTATCAAAATATAGAATTAGATCTAGATATTACTTTAATAATGATGCTGGTTGGAGAATCTTGTATTGGTTCCTCCTGCAGTGGTAATTATGAATGTGAGGTGCAGAATGTGGCCTGCTGGCCGAGAACATGTTCTATGTTCCCCCCGGGAAGTGGGAACAGAGTTAAGTTTTGATGAATAGCTTAAAAATTTTCTGGGTGGGGCTCTGCACCTCCTTAATTACATGCAGTTTATACTCTGTACACAAAAGAAGAGCTAGTTAGTCACTTCCGTCCGTTAAAGATAGGGCTTGGCCTTAGATCTTGTTATTCTAAATGTTGCTTCCGTGACAAGCAACAAAATGGCACTGCAAGTGGTGCCTAGTGAGATTTCTTCATCAGCCTAATCTTGCAGCACTTCTTTTATATCATGATTCGTTTACCATTTTTGAAGTACTACAAAGATGCTCTTCCTTGTGTCATTGTGTGTACGACAGTTCTAAAGCAACCACTTTGGCATCTTCAACCATATCCTATTACTTCTCGAGGACACTGGCTTTTGATCTCTATTAGCTGTAAGTCTGTAACCCACTCTCAAAACTAATGAAATCATAAAGTTCACTTTTCTTTCTTCTTTTCTCTTTTTTAATTTTTTTTCCCCTTTTGTAGTATTAATTCTTATCGAATCATGTTGTCTGTCTACTCCATTCAGATATTGGGAATAAAGGAAAAAAAGAAAGACTACTGTTACCATTTTTAGGTGTTCCCTTCTGCACACAATAATCTAGCAATGATTTAGATGAGTCCCAAATTACAATTAAGCCAAGTCGAGCCGAGTATTGAATATTCATATTTGGTTCGTTTAATTTTATTTCAAATTTGAATCAAGTTCTAGCTTATAACCAAGTAGAGCTGGATAATGTGTTCAAACTTGATTCATTTATATTTTGAACAAGCTTGAACTTATTTCCAAATTACTCATTAACTTATTCATTTTTTTTAATATATAAAGTAAATATTTTCATTTTTTTTTTTTTGTAAAATATATACTAATCATTAGTTACTCAATTTATTATTAAGATTATATCATTCTATTAACTAGATAAATTAATTTTTATTTATAAACTCATAAAAATTAACATAACCAACCTTATATTTGTAATAAATCATATATAATTTTTTATGGTGAAATAGGCTCTTTATATTATATCATATAACCTTATCTAAAATCTTAAACATTTTCAACTTGTTAAGAACAATACTATGAAAAAAATAATAATAAAAATGAAGTTATATAAATTTATACAAGTTAAGCCAAGTTTATATGAGTTTGACTTATTTAATAAATGAGCTTAAATTTCTATTCAATATCGGGTCGTTTGAAAGCGAATCGAGTTTTTACAATCAACCTCCAACTGTTTTATAAACAACTAGGTTCATTTACAGTCCCATCTCCCATGTGAATAATTAGAGTTTACCAACTAATTAATAGATCCGTCTCTGCTAATAGATTCGTTGTAAAATTGATTATGATTATTATGAGTTGGTCCACGTGATTACACTCTGTAATCTGATAAAGATAAAATTTGCCTGTGGAAAGATAAAAGCAGACGCTTTGTGAATTTCCAAAAAAAGATTTAGAAAACGACACGGTTTTGCCGCTAAAGTCCCAAGCAGATATTTTTCTGAAGCGACTAAAAAACCCCCAAGGAAAAAGAAAACGCATCGTTTTGAGCCATTTCGTCGTTGTTCAAGTTCCATGGTGAGTTGGTGATCCTTGCAACTACCTCCCAGCTACTCGGGCGGAGTCCTCGATGCTGACCACTTCGTTCATATCCCACATCTCGCTTTAGCCAAAACATGAGGAAAAAGCGAAACAAATTCACACTTTCTCAAGGTGCAATTTTTTCTCGGCTTCTAGTGCCACCAGTTTTCACTGATTTGCTTGTACTGTTTGAGCATGGAGATCCCACTCTTACGCTACTCGAGCCTCTCATTTGATCGGAGTCAAAGTAATTGTAGTTTTCCTTTCACTCTCTCGGATCCTAAGGATAAGCTTTTCAAGGATAATTCGTTGTTTTCTGGGTATTGTTTTTCGTTCAATAGGAGGAAATGGAGGAACCCGTTTGATAAGATTAGGTGTTCTTCACTGGAACAAGGGCTGCAACCACGGCTGAAGCCGAAGCCGAAGCCGTCAAAAATCGATGTTGGTGAGAGGAAAGAAGCGGTTTTGGAAGAAACACAGAAGAGAAAACCCAGTCCGGGGCTTTGTAGTCAGATAGAGAAGTTGGTTTTGAATAAGAGGTATAGGGAAGCGCTTGAATTGTTTGAGATCTTGGAGTTTGAGGGGGGTTTTGAATTGGGTTCTGGCACGTATGATGCATTGGTGAGCGCGTGCATAGGTTTGAAGTCGATTAGAGGGGTGAAGAGGTTGTTTAGGTTTATGACTAATAATGGGTTTGAATTGGATTTGTATATGAGGAACAGGGTGCTACTTATGCATGTGAAATGTGGGATGATGATTGATGCGCGTAGGCTGTTCGATGAAATGCCGGCGAAGAACTTTGTCACGTGGAATACGATAATCGGGGGACTCGTGGCCTCTGGGGATTATCTTGAGGCATTCCAGATGTTTTTTATTTTGTGGGAGGAATTTTCAGAAGGTGGATCGCGCACATTTGCCGTGATGATTCAGGCATCTGCCGGGTTGAGTAACATTTTTGCAGGGAGGCAGTTTCATTCGTGTGCTTTGAAGATGGGTTTCGGTGAGAATATTTTTGTGTCTTGTGCTCTGATTGACATGTATAGCAAGTGTGGGAGCATTGAAGATGCTCAATGTGTTTTTGATGAGATGCCGGTGAAGACCACGGTTGGGTGGAATTCCATTATAGCAGGTTATGCACTTCATGGTTATAGTGAGGAAGCTCTTAGTATGTATAATGAGATGCGTGATTCTGGTGTTGAAGTTGACCATTTCACATTTTCGATAATTATAAGAATATGTACAAGGTTAGCTTCATTAGAGCACGCTAGGCAAGCTCATGCAGGTTTAGTTCGTCACGGTTTTGGATTAGATATAGTAGCCAACACAGCACTTGTAGATTTCTATAGCAAATGGGGAAGAATAGAAGATGCCCGTCATGTTTTTGACAAGATGCCCCAAAAGAATGTAATATCTTGGAATGCCTTGATTGCTGGCTATGGTAATCATGGTCGTGGAGAAGAGGCCATTGATATGTTCAAGCAGATGCTTCAGGAAGGATTGATACCCAACCATGTCACCTTTCTTGCTGTTCTATCTGCCTGTAGTTATTCAGGTTTAACAGAGTGTGGGTGGGAGATTTTTGAATCAATGAGTGGGGATCACAAGATTAAGCCCCGTGCAATGCATTATGCATGTATGATCGAATTGTTAGGTCGAGAGGGGCTTTTGGATGATGCTTTTGCACTGATAAGAAGTGCTCCATTTAAGCCTACAGCTAACATGTGGGCTGCCTTGCTGACAGCTTGTCGAGTCCATGAGAATTTAGAGCTTGGAAAATTTGCAGCGGAGAATCTTTATGGAATGGAGCCTGAAAAGCTTAACAATTATGTTGTGCTTTTTAATATTTACAACAGCTCTGGCAAGTTGAAGGAAGCTGCTGCTGTTTTTCAGACCTTGAGAAGAAAGGGTTTGAGAATGCTTCCAGCATGCAGTTGGATTGAAGTTAAAAAGCAGCCTTATGTTTTCCTTTCCGGAGATAAAAGCCATTACCAAACAAAAGAGATTCACCTGAAAGTGGACAACTTGATGCTAGAGATTGCAAAACATGGTTATGTTCCTGAAAGAAAATATTTGCTTCCTGATGTTGAACAGGGAGAGCAGGTTTTGCTGTACCACAGTGAGAAACTGGCGATAGCTTTTGGGCTGATCAACACTCCAGATTGGACAGCACTGCAAGTTGTTCAGAGCCATCGGATTTGTGGCGACTGCCACAGTGCGATTAAGCTAATAGCCTTGGTTACTGGACGTGAAATTGTTGTGAAGGATGCCAGCAGATTCCACCATTTCAGAGATGGGAGTTGTTCTTGTGGGGATTATTGGTGATCCAGCTACCATTCGGGAGCCAAAGCTTGACTACTACTATATGGGAATTGTTCTTGTGGGGATTCTTGGTGATTGGAAATTTTGTTTTGTTGGACCAGATAACCTGTTTTTAGGATATCTTTTATGTCAGCTTTTTTTCCTGCTCTTTGATACAGTAGTGTAACCATACATTATAGTTGTAATCTTTAGAGGCACAAATAGAAACCAAAGTCCAATTTTCAAGAACCTAGAAAATTTGTGCTTTGGGCTCTTTGAGTTGAGGCATTGTTTCTTATTGTAGTTCTAATTGCTGGGTGGTTTTATATATTGTTGCAAGCATGCATTGAAGGATTTAAGAAGACATAGCACAACACGAATTTTCTTTTAACAGACTTGAATTGAAGCAGCTTAAGAAAATAAATAAAGAAAGCTTTTACTATGTAAAAAGGTTTTTTTTGTTTTTTTGTTTTTCTTTGATGGGTGGTAGTATTTTTTTAGCTTGTGATTGTTTGATCTGGGTTTGGTTTTTCGTTGTTTGATGTAAAGAACTGAGTTTCAGTTTTCTTGCCGCTGTGTTTGGGTGTTTTGTTTGTGTTTGAATGAAAAAAAATTTCATTATAAAATAAAAAATTTAAAAAAAAAAAAAAAAAAAAAAAGGGCCAAACAAAACGCAAGTCCGTTTCATATTTTTGAGAAAAGTTACTATTTACAGAAAGTAAAAAGTTTAGTCTCTGAAGAATTAGCAAATGGATCAGCAAGAGGTGTACATTGTATCTTGACCTGAGATTTGCTTAAGAAGGAACATGAAGCAACTGAGGTAGGAGGTCAAAGCTCATGAAATCAATACAAAAAGCAGGTCTAAAATATATTCGAGTAACGTGGCCAAATTTTCTTTTTCTTTTTCTTTTTTTTTAAAAAATTAAAGAAAAGAGATATTAAAGGAAAATTTAAATTTAAAGTATTAATATTAAATTTAAGGTATTAGCACTGAGGTGTTGTTTGGTAAACAGTAATGCACTGTTCATGAGTGGTGAGGAAAAATATGAGCAATAATTAGTATAGAGAAGTGAAAAAGTTGTATTGAAAAGTAAAAAAATTTTGTTTTGTAGTGATTTTTTTATTTAAATAGTAGTAAAAAGTGAATGATGTAATATAAAAAGTGAGAATGTTTTGATGTTAATTTTTTTGAAAAATGAGATAAAAAATGTGGGGGAATATGATGTTGTTTAACAAACAACACCTAAATTTGAGGTATTAGCACCAAATTTAGGATGATCAAATCTCTTTTGGGTAATACAATCCTTAAAGGGTTAACCTTCCACACCTAAATTTTAGTTTTGAATTCAAAAATAAATTTTAAGGCATTAAAAACTTTATATTAACTTATTAAAATTTAATTAACAAAAAAAGACAAATTTTTTTTTTCTTAAATTTTTAATATATGTCCTACGCGCGTAGCAGGACTCAATTATTCACCTTCACTTGATATTGGTTGGCTGCGGTGGGAAGATGTACTCAATATACACGTAAGAAAACGAAAAATATTAAAAAAATACGATTGTTAAGAAATTAATTATTTTTTAAAATATAATTGTTAAGATAAGACAAATATTCAAATAATGTATGACGGTTAAGATAAGATAAACATTGAAAAATATAAATATTTAGAGGAATAATTAAGAAATTTTTGAAAAAAAATAATATTTAAATAAAATAACGAAAGTGAATAGCTAAATTATTTGAAGCTAGTAAAATTTGGTGAATCTTAACATCAATAAAGTAAACAAATAAACGATTAATTATGGGCTCTAAAAGAAAATGTTCAATTAATTGTAAATCAAATGTCTGATCAACTATGTTTCAATGTACAAACTAGCTACCATATAAAATTGTTAAAAAAAAAATGGAAATTATCTAATCCTGTGGCTCTTCTTCAGAATTGCATGTCTTGTGTCGAAACGTAATCAACTTCATCACTCCCACGACTCTCATCCGAATCAGCCGCCGCGGATCCACGGCTGAGGGCCCGTAATCGGATCCCCACGGCTACCGATCCAGATAGGCACCAGAACAGGCCTCTGCTCTCCCTCTTCTCCACCGCCACTATTCACGTTGCCTTCCTCCACCGGCATCGCAAACCGGCAAACCGGGCAGGACCCGTGGAGCCCCAGCCACCTCTCGATGCAACCGGAGTGGAAGCTGTGTTTGCACGGCATCTCCCTCGCCTCGCCGCCGACCTCGTAGCCGTCCAAGCAAATCGGGCACTCCTTCGCCACCGCCTCTTCCTGGGTCACCGCCACCCTCGGCATTGCCTCGATCGACACCCTCGACGCCGGCAACGGCCCGCGCTTCTCCGACGCGAAGCCGATGAGGGCCTCGACGTCTAGGGCTTCTTGTTGGCTTCTGGGGAAGTCTAACACGATATACGATATTGCGACCGGGTCAAGTAGCGCGAAACGGGACCAATTCTGGGGGGCGTAGAGAGTGTCTACGATTTCGGAGATAGTGTTAGAGACCCTTTGCGTTCGGGTTTCGGTTGAAGACGCTGAATCCGACATTGAATTTCGCTCTGCTAGTGCTAGAGAGTGTGAGAAGAGGTTTACGCGGGTGCGAGAATAGTGTTATGAGAATTGAGAAGAGTAGAGGAGGCGACGTGTATTTATAAGGTATACTACTATGTCGGTGGGGATTCCCATTTTTATTTATCAAATTCGAGTACTGCTAGTAGAATAATTTTTTGTTTTTTATATCTTTTTTAAGGGATAAATGCAAAATTGATATTTGTAGTTGACTTAAATTACAAATCACTTCATGTGGTATAAAAAATAATTTATAAGTCCCTGTAGTTGGCCTAAATTATAAATCACTCTATGTGGTATAAAAAATAGTTTATAGGTCCTCAAAGTATGCCAAAAAAAACAGTTTACTCTCTGAAATTAATTTTTGTTATGTAACTTAGCAAAATGTCACTTTGTCACATTATACCCAATAAAAACGCGACACATATTATTATTAATTTCTAACTTTAAAAATGACAATTATAATTTTTCACATCATTTTACAACACCAGCTAAGATTACACATCAGCCCTCACTCTACGTCATACAATTATAGTAAATTAACCTAATCTCTCTGATTCTCTTATATCCCCAAAAATTTTACCCCTTGCGCAACCCTCCCTCATCCGTCAAATCTTGCAAAATGTTCCTAAATCGTGGCGAGGAAAATGAAAATGAGTGAGGTTACGCACAGAGTAAAATTTTAGAGATAGAAGAGATTATGTTAATTTACTATAGTAGTATGACGTGACAAAATAACGAATTATATTAAGTTACTTGACGGAAATTTATTTTAGGAAGTAAACTGTTATTTTAGCCTACCCTCAGGGCCCATAAATTATTTTTTATACTACATGGGATGATTTATAATTCAGGCCAATTACGTAGGCCTATAAATTATTGGTTATCCACAAAGAGTGATTTGTAATTTAGGTTAACCATATGACTAATTTTGTATTTATCCATTTTTTTAAATATGGCGTAATAAGAATTGTGGTATACTCTATTTTATTTTCACATAATCTCTTTTGTTTTTTGTGTTATTTAATCCGGAAAAAACCTCAAGATGCTCAAAAAATAAAATAAAGTTGGGGGTTGAATACCTTATTCACTCAAGTGGTTTAACTTCTTTATTTTTTGCCATCTATAATTTACTTTATATCACAAGAGGTACCTCTGGTTTGCATAAAGACAGAGATGGTACCTTTGTCTAAATTCAGTCCAAGATTTGACGGAACGTCACGTCAACATCAATCACAAATTAACACATGTCCATATAATTAATTTTTAAAAAAATAATAATTTTTTTAAAAATTAAAAACATTAAAAAATTAAGCGTTGTGCTTAATTTGTTTTACTATCAATTAGATTCGTTCTATTCCTTTAGGAAAAAAAAGAAAAAAATTACTGTTATTATGAGATAATTGTGAAATAAAATTTTAATATATAATATTAACTTAGTAATTCGATTTTTTTTTTTAAAGCTGGATAACAATTTTCATAATAAATCTTAAATTTCTTATTATTTGAGATTAAACTTTCAAATATTTAATTACATCAACGTTGTTTTTATAGTATAAAGTCATTACAACTTGAATCTCAATAACAGTCGATTGAAGAATAATGAAAGAAACTTATCTAAATTATAATTACTAAAAGACACTTTCATATAAACTTAAGAATAATGTTATATATTATATTACTATTTTATTATGTTGACATGACACAGTAGAATAATAGTAGAATGGTGGTATAGTATATAGTATTATTCTAAAATAAAATCATCTATATTTATTTTAAATAATTAGATAAGTATAAGTACAAATTAATTTAATTAATATAAATTAACAAAACCTTTAACTAATAACAATTCTAAAAGAATGGGATTATACTATATGTAAATTTGAATTAGAGATGATATTTAAGAGTTAAGACTCTCTAGATTTTATCATACAATATATGTAATTGCTCCAAACGGTCTGTCGGTCCCGTGAAAACGCAACTATGCCAATTAACAAAATCCCAGATTTCTGCGTATGAATACACTAATAACACGCAGCGAAGAGAGAGAGAGAGATCTTCTCCCTCTCCGCGATTTTTCTCCAATTCCCTTTAGGGTTTCGCTTCGCCAATCCCATCCACAAAACCTAAGCTCACTGGAGCTCCGACTACGTGGCCCATGGATTCATCTGGGTCGAAACATCTTCGAGATTTACCGGCGTTACTCCGGTAATTTCTCACCTTCTAGGATTATTTCCGTGCGAGTTTGAAGTTTTGAATGATTATCTGATTGCTAAGAAAAGATAAGAATTTCCAGCTGTCATGAACACCGGTTTAAAAAGATTCATCTTTTATCTCGGATATGGGTTTCTGGGTTTGATAATCAAGATTTTAAATTGGGATTTTGTGCTTTCGTTGAAGATGAGATTGATAGCTAGGTAGCTCAGCTCTGCTTCTGGCTGCTGAGAAATAAGGGGGAGGGAAATCTAGTTTTGAATTTTAGATTTTTAGTTTCTTTTCTCTTTGGGACCCAAGACGAGAGATTAATAAGAATTTTGGTATATTTGTCATTATTTGAGGAATAAGTAGGTGAAAACCAATACAATGCGATGAATGGCATTTAAACATGTTATTGTTTTCTTTTATTTACCGTTGATTCATATCTTTCTACCGGCTTAAGATTTTGAAACAAATGGTGGTTTAACATTTACGTATTGTATTCTTGATGAATATACGTGTTAAATTTTATTTGTGATTTGTAAGTTGTTGTTGAGATTTCAAGTTTTCCAAAAATAAAAATAAAAATGCGTTAGACATGTATCTCTGGTACGTTTCATGTTTCTCAACGGGAGAGTGTGCAGTCTTTTGCTAATTACTAACTTTGTATTTTTGACTGTATAAGAAGGAAGAAGAAAGAAAGAACTAGGCTTTTGATTGCCAAAGGTTGAATCCCTCCCTTTTGGTAAGTTTCACCAAATTCACCTCTTTTGGTAAGGTTGAATCCCTCCTCCTTTTTTTTTTTTTTAACCAGAAACATTTATCAAGGGAGGGCTACTTCGTATACCCACCTATGTTAGGTATAGTTATTAACAACAATGTATTAAAAATTGTTGTCAACTTACCAGGTGTAGGGGTGGCTTTCTGGCCACCCCTAACCCCTTTGGGGGTGGCTGGAAAAAGTCACCCCTTAATTTTTTATTTTATTTTATTTTATTTAGATTTAGTTTTTTAAATTAAATTAATATGCTAACGTGGCAAAACGGTGCGTTTAGTTTAGGACTAATAGGCGTTAAACATTTGAGGAAAAATCTAACAGTAGAAATTTTTTTGCATTTTTGATTGACTAAAGAAGTAAAAATTCGAAGAAAAAAAAAAACTTAAGTAATTTCGACGCATTGACTTGCCCTAAATAAAATAATAAAAATGAATAGCTAAAATTATATATGTATAAACTATTTTATCTAGTAAAATTTGGTGAATCTTAACATCAATACAAGTAAACAAATAAACGATTATGCGCTCTAAAAGGAAATGTTCAAATTGTTAATCAAATGTCTGGCCAAATGACGCCGCTGACCATAATCGGATTCGGATCCCCACCGTCACTGATTCATAAACTCCAGAAGATCCATCCAGTACTCCTCCTCTTCTCCACCGCCATTATTCACGTTGCCTTCCTCCACCGGCATCGCAAACCGGCAAACCGGGCAGGACCCGTGGAGCCCCAGCCACCTCTCGATGCAACCGGAGTGGAACCTGTGCTTGCACGGCATCTCCCTCGCCTCGCCGCCGACCTCGTAGCCGTCCAAGCAAATCGCGCACTCCTTCGCCACCGCCTCTTCCTGGGTCACCGCCACCCTCGGCATTGCCTCGATCGACACCCTCAACGCCGGCAACGGTCCGCGCTTCTCCGACGTGACGCCGAGGACGACCTCGACGTCTAGCCATTCGTGTTGGTCTCTGGGGAAGTCTACCATGATATACGATATTGCGACCAATTTCGCTCTGCTAGAGTTAGTGACAAGAGGTTTACGCGGGTACGAGAATATTGTTAAGAGAAAAGTAGAGGAGGAGACGTGCATTTATAAAGTATACTATGTCGGTTGGGATTCCCATTTTTATTTATCAAATTCGAGTAATACTAGGAGAATAATTTTTTGTTTTTGTATATTTTTTTAAGGGATAAATGTAAAATTGGTACTTGTTGGCTTAAATTACATATCACTCTATGTGGTATAAAAAATAATATATAGGTCTTCAAGGTATGCTAACAAAACAGTTTACTCCTTGAAATTAATTTTCGTTAAATAATTTAGCAAAATCTGTTACTTTGCCATATTATACCCAATAAAAACGTGACACATATTATTATTAATTTTTAACTTTCAAAAATGACAATTATAATTTTTCACATCATTTTAAAACACCAGCTAAGATTACACACCAGCCTTCACTCCACGTCATACAATTACAGTAAATTAACATAATCTCTTATATTCCCAAAAATTTTACCCCTTGCGCAACCCTTCCTCATCTTTATCTTTGTTAGCCACTTCACAAAATGCAACCGTCAAATTCTTGTAAAATGTTTCTAAATCGTGGCGTGAAAAATGAAAATGAGAGAGGTTACGCACGAAGTAAAATTCTGGAGACATAAAAGATTAGGTTAATTTACTATAGTAGTATGACGTGACAAAGTAACGAATTCTGTTAAGTCACTTGACGGAAATTGATTTTAGGGAGTAAACTGTTATTTTGGTATACCCTTAGGACTTATAAATTATTTTTTTATACCACATGGGGTGATTTTGTAATCTAGGCCAACTACATGGATCTATAAATTATTTTTTATACCACATAGAGTGATTTGTAATTTACGTCAACCATATGACCAATTTTGCATTTATCTTTTTTTTTTTTAATTTTTAATTTTTAATTTTTTAAATATGACGTAATAAGAATTGAGGTATACTCTATTTTATTTTCGCAAAATCTCTTTTTTGTGTGTTATTAAAAATAAAATAAAGTTGGGGGTTACATACCTTATTCACCAACATCTAGTTTGCATAAAGATAGAGATGGTACCTCCATTCAAAATTTGATGAAACGCCATATCAGCACCAATCACAAATTAACACGTGTCTATATAATTAAAAAATATATTTTTTTTTTAAAAAAACATACAAAATTATATGTATATATATATAATAATAATGTTTCTTTGATTTACTAGTCTTTCTTGTTTAATCTGTACACCGGATTGGTTAATATGATTCTTCTCGTGCTTAAATATGTGTTGGGAATCTCACTTTGAATGTTTTGTTTGCTCGGATCTGTTCTTTTGTTGTAAATGATTACCCAAAAGAGCTTTCCGGGCCAGTTTGTTCTTCGGCAAAGATGAATTTGCAAAATTATCAAACATTTATCGCCATCAACGTCTTGAAATAAAAGATATGGCATTGGGTTTTTTTATGCTGGTTTTTTAGTTAGATTCAATTTGGCCCATTGAATGATAGCAATGAGTGTGGTAGGGAGTTTTGTTCAGATATGTATGCTATCAGTGACAGAGAGTAAGATGAATTAGGATGCTCTCTATTTCATTTCAATTGAATAATGTTCAGTTAGTATATTTGAGATATTTTTATTTCCTTAAAAAGTAAAAAAATAAAATTATCCTCAAATACAATTAAATGAATATTATCTAATTCAAATGAAATGAAGAGAATCATATTCCGAACTGGATAACCACCCCAATTTTTTTATATATTATTTATAAATATATAATTAAATATAATTTTTTTAATATTTTTAATTAAAAAAAATTATTTTTTTAAAATTAATTATATGAATACATGTCAATTCGTGATTGATGTTACGAGTTCGTCCAATGGGATTATAATATATGTAAATTTGAATTATAGATGATATATAAGAGTTAAGACTCTAGATTTTATCATCCAATATATGTACTTGCTCCAATTTTTCAAAACGGTCCGTCGGTCCCGTGAAAACGCAACTAATATTATTAACAAATCCCACATGTCTGCGTATGAATACACCAACACACAGCGAAGAGAGAGAGAGAAAGAAAGAGAGAGAGAGAGATCTTCTCCCTCTCTGCGATTTTTCTCCAATTCCCTTTAGGGTTTCGCTACGCCAATCCCATCCACAAAACCTACGCTCACCGGAGCTCCGACCACGTGGCCCATGGATTCATCGGGGTCGAACCGGTTCGACATCTTCGAGATTTACCGGCGTTACTCCGGTAATTTCTCACCTTCTAGAATTATTTCCCTGCGAGTTTGAAGTTTTTGATGATTATGTGATTTCTAAGAAAGATAAGAATTCCCAGCTGTCGCGAACACTGGTTTAAAAAGATTCGTCTTTTATCTCGGCTTTTCGACTTCTCTCTCTGGGTTGATAGTGATGCTCTGTTTGGTTGCTGAGAAATTGTAGGATATGGGTTTCTGGGTTTGATAATCAAGATTTTAAATTGGGATTGTGTGCTTTCGTTGAAGATGAGATTGATAGCTAGGTAGCTAGGCTCTGCTTCTGGCTGCTGAGAAATAAGGGAGAGGGAAATCTAATTTTGAATTTTATATTTTTAGTTTCTTTTCTCTTTGGGGCCCAAGACGAGGTAAATCTAAGCCCAGCTAAGATTAATAAGAATTTTGGTATTTTTGAGGAATAAGTAGATGAAAACCAACTTTTATTTATTGTTAAAGTATTAAATAATTCTTTCATATTAGCTTAAGCTTTTGGAACAAGTGGTGATTCAATATGGTATTAGAACCAAATATCTTGAGAGTTTGAATCATAACTTCGTTAATTCACTCTATTTAAATTAAATATTCACGTGTTGGGCCTCACCCGTGAGGAGAATGTTAAATAATTAAAAGGGAGTTTGAGTTCACCTGTGAGGAGAATGTTAAAGTATTGACTAAATGATTAAATTCATCTATTCCTATCAGCTTAAACTTTTGGGAGAAGTGGTGATTTAACATTTACGTTTTGTATTCTTGATGAATATACGTTAAGTTTAATTTTTAAGTTCTTGTTGAGATATCAAGTTTTCCAAAAATAAAAATAAAAATAAAAATGCATTAGATATGTATCTTTGGTACATTTCATGTTTCTCAACGGGAGAGGGGGTGCAGTCTTTTGCTAATTACTAACTTTGTTTTATCTGAGTCTTAGATGATTTTTAACTGTATAAGAAGGAATAAGAAAGAAAGAAATAAGGCTTTTGATTGCCAAAGGTTGAATCCCCTCCCTTTTGGTAAGTTTCACCAAATTCACCTACTTTTTTTTTTTTGACGAGGAACCCCTTAAGGGCAGAGCCACTTCGTGTACCCACCTCTGTCTAGTATACATATTGACAACAATGTATTAAAGGACATAACAAAGGATACCGATATTCCAACAGTTAGACCTTTCTTTAATTTTGAATAAATTATTCATTCTTAATGTTCGTGGTACAAAAAATATTGGGAAGAGTGGTCAACGGCGAATGAAAATCTCCATACTGATGCATGATCCCTTATAAAACCCCCTTTTCCTGTGGATCTTTTTTCATAGGTGGAAGGGGCAAAATTAAGTAAAGCATTTAGAGCTTGATTTACATTTCTAAAAGTCTATTTAAGAAAGGTGTTAAGAAGCATATGAGATTTGACTGAATTTGATTTGGAATTGGGTTCAGAACTTTGAGCATACGTTTGAGAAGCTTTACTGGAACCATTTATGATGTCAATTTGTTGACTTATTTGTTCCTTTGGTTCCATTAGATTTTTTTTAGTCAGTATGTTCATTCAAATTCATTTTAATTTGTTCTATACAAATTATTAGCCTAAAATAATAGTTATTGTCATTTAGTTGATTTGTGAACTTAATTGCAGATATTAGATCACAATGTGCATATGTTGATGGGAAAGTGGGCTACAAACAAGATAATGAATCGCAAATGTCGAAAATTTCAAGGGATGCATTGACACAACTCTTAAAATTTGTGGAGTCAAGGGTTGATACAAGGTATAAATCTCTGTAAGCTGGATATGCAGCTTTTGAAACTTGGAGTTCCATTAGGAAGTTGGGTTGGGTTAGAGGCTACTTCATATTATTTTAAGACTAGTACAAAGCGCATGTGCTGTGGGCTGCATGTGTGAATAAACTGTTTGGTCACTTTCCAAACTGTATATTGATATGGTTTCAATTTTCTGAGGTAAACTAATTAAAACATTTTTTGGAAAATATGAAAAGAGGGGGAAAAAAACTCAATTTACTTTCTTCAGGTAATATGGCAACAACTATTTGCTTTATGTTGCCATACTCTTGAATTGAGGACTGCGAGTCTAATGTGCTATGCTTAAAATCCTCTTTTTTGAGATGTCTCTTAGACTAGGCTGTAGTCTATGTTCTCGTCTTTGAATGTTGTAGATCTTATTAACTTTCTAGTTCTCTTATTTACTCTGTATGAAGGTTTTTCCTTTTCTCTTAATAAATTATTATTCATAAAAAAATTATAGAAGTTATATGCATGGATAGCTCCCTGTACTCTTGCTACTTGTTATCTGCAGTTCTGCACGTTGAAGTAGTTATACTGCATCATTTTGTGTAGCTAAATACTGAATCTGTAACAATATAGTAGCACACTATTGAGCACTTCCCTGCTGTCTCTTTTTGTTTTTTTTGACAGGGTTTCGATTTTTGATGAACTTTTCAAGCTCATTTCACGGCTAGACTTGGTGGTGAGATTTCATTTCTTTGAAATATATGTATATGGTTTCAATAGGCATTAGCATCTTATATGAAGCTTTTTCAGATTTTTGCTGTTGGTATGTTGGATGTGTCTTCTAGTTTTGTAAGTGGCACATTGTGATTCTACCTTGATGTTCTTTTATATGTAGGTAGACTTCTCTGAATTCTCTCGCTTCTATGACTTTGTTTTCTTCATGTGCCGTGAAAATGGTCAAAAGAACATCAGTAAGTTTTCTCATCTTATTTGGTTCAATAAAGTAAAATTTTCCTGATTTTCCTGCCATATTCTTACTGGATATCTATTTAGAAAACACACAGAATAGATGAGTTGCAGATTGTTGCGATGATGTTTCTTCTCTTGTTGACCTTCTTCGTCATCTATGTTTTTTTTTGGGTGAATGGTTTACAGCTGTAAGCAAGGCAGTTAGTGCATGGAGGTTAGTCTTAGCTGGAAGGTTTCGACTGCTTAATCAATGGTGCGACTTTGTTGAGGTAATCGAAATCTAATGTTCAATGTTTGCCATGTTTTTTAACTTGTATAGATTTGATGAACAAAAAATACCCAGCATTATAGTTAGATGTAATGGCTAGTTTGTTTTAATTTTCTGACAGAAATATTGATATCAAATTAGACTTATTTTTGAGTGCTCAAAGAAATGCTTTGTCTGTCATACTGTGTGCATGTCAAATGCTATGATTTGGAACAGTAGTTCTCCCTCTTGTAGGGCATAGTGTATATGTTACGCTGATGATAGGTTCAGATTTATAATTATTCTACTAAATAATGGATTTTATTGCTTGCTCATAGATAATAATATTATACTTGTGCATTTCTATCGTAACTAATCTATTGAATTCCATCTAGAAAAATCAACGACATAACATCTCCGACGATACTTGGCAGCAAGTTTTAGCTTTCAGCCGGTGTGTACATGAAAATCTGGAAGGGTATGATCCTGAAGGTACATGAAAGTCGTTATTTGCACACCTTATATGCACATGTCGGTTTGTACACCTCTCATCTTTTGTTGAATTAAAGTTGACAGTAGTGACAATTGTATGTGATATAAATGTAGATAAGAGATGTGAATAGGTGCGTGAGTAACATTATCCTATTTTATATCATTTAACTTCCTCTTTATTTTGATTCTGTGTTTTGCTTTATTTGCTTGGTAGAGAGGAAGTCAGTGCTATATCTTTAAAATGAAAAAGATGGTAGATACTTCTCAGTCAGTAATTAAATTAATGCTTAATCTTTTTTGCAGGTGCTTGGCCTGTTTTAATTGATGACTTCGTTGAGCATATGTACAGGTTTGATCCTTCACCTCCACAATGTGTCATGGCTTAGTTGTCATTGTTATTATTATTATTATTATTTGTGTATGTTATTAAAAGTCTTTCTATAGATGTGAATACGCCAAATAACAAATGGTTGCCGAACTGTTGTTTGTAGTTCATCTTCGAAATGTTGCCTCATTACCTCTCCAAATACTCCTTCAAACATGCATGTATCTCAATTCTGAAACCCCAACACATAAAAGCCTTCATCCATACGTCTGACTGAGACTGAGACTTTATAAAGTAACAATGGACAAAGAATGATAAAGGGTGCACTTTTAAATATATGTACCTGGTGTTTTCATACGCATTGAGATCAAAATGGGAAAGGATAAGAGTCCAAGAAGGCCAGTATCATCGTATTCTTTTTACATTTGGGGAAAAACTTGATTTCCTCATAGAAAACAAAAACCCAGAACCGTAAATATTCGTCAGAAATTAGTTGATGGGAACGGTCTATATACCCTGTTTATACTGGATGGTGGAGGGAGGTTATAGGTTTAAAAGCCATTGGAGGCATGTCTAGCTTTCTCTATTGGATTTTTTATTGACTAATGCCATACTTTCTGCTTTTGTTAGTTTGACATCTCAGAGGATTCATGACTATGTCTTTTGTCATGCAGGGTTTCCGGAACTAATGATAACTCTAACTTCTTCTGTAACTGTGGTGATTCAGAATCCCAGTCTTCTGTACTTGAAGACCCTCTTCCTGGTATGTCAATTCATTGCAAAAGTTTCGGTTGAGTTCCATTATTAGCTGAAGTAAAATTTCAGGCTTTTATGTGATGAAATATGAGTTCTGGTCCAACAAACTTGGCGCCTTTGTTGCAGGACTGAAAGAATTTCCTGGTTTGAAGAGGAAGTTACCTGAGGACCTTCAACAAGATGAAATGGAGTCCTCACCTACCGTCTTCCCTCACTCTACAGACCTGGATCCTGCTCTGTGTCTTAAGAGAATTAGGCTGACTGCTCACAAATTGGCGAAACGGGAGAATAATCCGCCAGGGAATACTACAGACGACTGCATGGAAATCGTTAGACATAATAGTCAATTGTGTTCTTCCAAGTCTCCTTGTGCAGTTGAAGGTTGTTTGTCAAAGGGCTTTGCAGGGCTTTTTTCAACACGTGCTTATTTTCAGTTGGATCGGGAAAGGAGAGTTTCCTTCACATAGAGCTCTCCAACTGAGTTGCAATGGATTGAGATCTCTTTCAATTGGGGAGAAATTGGAGATTCTCCAATTGTTAATCGTGATCCTTTATTTTAAATTCAATGGTCTATAAATGCCAACTGCTTTTGTATAACTGAAGTATTAAATGTTAGCTTTTGTTTTACCAAGGTTTAAATGATTTTATAGACCAAATGATTTTACAGACCATTAGATTTAAAATGAAGGGTCACGATTAACAATTGGAGAATCTTCAATTTCTCTCCGATTAGAGATCTCAATCCAGTTGCAATAGAGAAATATTTCCTTGGCGAGTTGATGATATGATTGGATATATAATCATTTGTATTTTCCCTTCTGGGGTGTTGTATTGTTTGCACGTGAATATTAATTGTTTTCTTTTTTTGATTGGAAAATTAATAAAGGGTAATGTTTCTTTGTCGTTCCATGGTCGAATTCAAAGTAGATTTGTTAGTTGTTTTAGTCTAGTGTGTTTTTAATATCAATTTATTTCCTCATAAAATCTTAGAAGATATTAGTTATGCATCTTTATCAGAACATGGGGGCATTTTAAGATAGTATGGAATATGTTGATAGCATATTCTTTCTAGTATCTGTAATCATACTCCATAAAAATATTCTTCTATCAAAAAATAATTTTTATCTGTTGTGTTATGATTTTCAAAGTTCAAAAATATTTATTCAAATCAATGATTTTTCTTCTTATACTTTGCAAAATGACAAGCCGTTTCTTCTAGTCTTTGACTTTCAAATTGTATACAGCAATAACGAATTAAATTAAATTCCAGATTTTCTCAATCATGAATTTCTTCAAGAGGAAATAAAGAATATCAAATATATACCTATAAAGTAGAAGGCTATTTTAAGATTTTTTTTTTTTGTTTTTTTCATGTTCACGTAAGAAGGAAGGAGGGATTTAAACTAATGATGTTCGGTTCATCAAATTACGGTCTTGCTGTATAGGAATTAGGAACGAGGGATAGGCCACCTTATTTTATAAACTAAATCAGGAGATTTGATTTGCAAAATCAGACCCGAAGCCATGCCCACTCCAAGACCACCAACGAGCCGTCAAGCTCCTCTCCAGCACCTGCCATTTCTTTTCAAATCAGTTCATAGACCCTCCTCTTCTCCTACTAACCCTATTAAGCTCTTGAAAAAATCAGCCGACGCTAAAAACTTAAAAATAGGAAAAGTAATCCATGCCCACTTGATCACAAGTAATCAAGCCTCCAAAAACTGCGACGTGTTTCAAACAACCTCGCTGATTAATTTGTACGCGAAATGTGATGAAATATCTACTGCCCGCCAACTGTTTGATCAAATGAGTGAAAGAAGTACAGTTTCGTGGAGCGCGTTGATGGCGGGGTATTTACAAAATGGGTTGGCTTTGGAAGTTCTTGGGCTATTTAAGAAAATGGTTTCAGTGGATAATTTGCGTCCGAACGAATATGTACTTGCTACTGCTCTTTCTTCTTGTTCTATTAGTGGAAGGGTTGAAGAGGGCAAGCAATGTCACGGGTACGTGTTGAAGTCTGGATTGGTGTTTCACCAGTATGTGAAGAATGCACTTGTTCACATGTATTCGAGGTGTTCAGATGTGGAAGGTGCTATGCAGGTTTTGAATACATTGCCTGGATATGATGTTTTTTCCTATAATTCAGTCATGGATGGACTTATGGAACTTGGGTATCTGAGGGAAGCTTTAGAAGTTTTCGGTAGGATGGTAGGTGAATGTAACGCCTGGGACAATGTTACATATCGTACCCTTTTTGGCCTTAGCGCTCGTCTTAAAGATTTGAAGTTTGGTATGCACGTTCATGGTCAGATGTTGAAGAGTGACCTTGAGTGTGATGTCTTTGTTGGTAGTGCCATTATTGATATGTATGGAAAATGTGGTAACGTTCTGAATGCAAGGAAAGTTTTTAATGGTTTGCAAAATAGGAATGTGGTCTCTTGGACGGCACTCATGGCTGCTTACTTCCAAAATGGTTACTTTGAGGAAGCACTACATCTACTTTCAAAAATGGAACTTGAAGATATTATGCCTAATGAATACACTTTCGCTGTTTTGCTGAACTCGAGTGCAGGTTTGTCTGCACTGAGACTGGGAGATCTATTACATGCACGTGTTGAGAAGTCAGGTTTCAAGGACCATACTATTGTCGGGAATGCTTTGGTCATAATGTATTCCAAGACTGGCAACATCAAAGCAGCAAATAAAGTCTTCACTGATACGATATACCGAGACTCCGTTACCTGGAATGCAATGATATCTGGTTATTCCCACCATGGGCTTGGTAAAGAAGCTCTAATTGTGTTTCAAGACATGTTGGCTACAGGAGTGAGTCCTAACTACGTAACTTTTGTTGGGGTTCTAGCTGCATGTGCCCATTTGGGTCTGGTGCGAGAAGGATTATACTATTTGAATCAGCTAATGAAACAAATGGGCATTGAACCTGGACTGGAGCACTATACCTGTATTGTTGGGCTTCTGAGCAGGGCTGGACTACTTGATGAAGCTAAGAATTTTATGAGATCTGCACCAGTAAAGTGGGATGTCATTGCGTGGCGTACTTTGCTTAATGCTTGTCATGTCCATCGGAATTATGGCTTAGGGAAGCAGGTTGCAGAATCTGTCATGCTCATGGACCCTCATGATGTGGGAACATATGTATTGTTGTCAAATATGTATGCCAAGGAAAGGAGATGGGATGGAGTTGTGAAGATTCGGAAATTGATGAGAGAAAGAAACATTAAGAAAGAACCTGGAGTGAGCTGGTTAGAGATAAGGAATATTACCCATGTCTTTGTTTCAGAAGACAACAAACACCCAGAGTCTAGTCAGATATATGAGAAGGTAGGGGAATTGCTGGCCAAGATTAAACCATTGGGGTATGTCCCTAATATTGCTTCAGTACTGCATGACATGGAGGATGAGCAGAAAGAAGACTGTCTTAGTTATCACAGTGAGAAGTTGGCCATAGCATATGGCCTAATGAAAACACCTTCGGAAGCACCCATACGTGTAATTAAGAACCTTAGGATGTGTGATGATTGCCATAGTGCCGCCAAATTAATTTCGAAGGTCACAAACAGGGTGATAGTTGTTAGAGATGCCAACCGTTTTCATCATTTTCAAGATGGTTGCTGTTCTTGTGCAGATTACTGGTGACTGTTACGATCATGTGTATATAAGCTGTTGGCACCCTCCTCTTGCGAACTGGTTTTTAAGAGTAAATTTTACATGGAATTTGTATAAGTGACATCATGATGACTTTCCAGTTATACGGCTGGCTGGCTGAGATATGGATAGTCAACTTCACTAGGCTGCTACAGCCCTGAGGCAAGGCCAAGTGGGAACATCAGCGACTCAGCTTGAGCAAATGGAAAGGGTACTAGTTTTCTACGTTTTATGATTTGATGAATCCAAATTTGCGCTCGGCTTCTTTGCCTTTGGTAAGCTGGATGGAGGGTTTTTTTCCAACTCCTGCAGCTTGGATATGTAGAGTCTCTGCAGCATATTTAATTTAGAGAGAAAACTCCACTTACTTCTTGATTTAATTTTTTTTCCTACACTTTCAAAATTTGCAATGTTTTAATCTTATCAACCTCTTTTGTTTGTCTTAATTGTTAGGATTTAACTGAAAATCTTTATTTTTAGAATTCTCTTTCGCTCTTTTCTTTTGTAGTTCTTCTATGAACTCAAAAGCAATATGGTCCAAGTGTTAGTGTACCTGCCTAAACCAGCATCCCACCAAAGGTGATCAGATCATCCTGTGGCTCAAACTTTGTGCAAAGAGATCGCAGTCATTTCAGACTTTTTTTTGTTTTTTTTGGGTCCAAAACCACAAAAGACACTACTACCTCAAAAAAAAAGAAAAGAAAAAAAGAAAACCACAAAAGATACTCAAAACTTTTCATGCGACCAAAAGATTAACACGTGTTGCAGGAAAGAGCGAAGAGAACAATAAACAATGAATTACTAGGGAGGACATGTGGGAAAATTCAAATCCAGAATCTAAGAACTGAATCAACTGAACATTATATGGGTTTAACTTTTCTTATTGATCCATCAGAATCTACACGTTTTAAATTGATGGAAAAAGACCTCTCGTTAGGTGGCTCCTCTGCCTCCTCATCCTCAAAAACAAAACTTCAATTATTTTCACAGGGAGAGAAGATAAATACTAAAAGCCACGTAACTGTGAATGACATTGACGTGGACGGTCACCACTCTGCCTCCACGTTGTCAAGTCATGTAAAGTAAGATGACATGTAGGACTATATTATAGGTGTCAAATTGTCAATCATTCTACAATTGGTGGTTTATAAAATAATATATCTTTCAAATAAAAAAATAAAAAAAACAATCATGGCCTTCGTAAATCCTAAGAGAGACAGAGAGGGCCCATACGGCCATGTTTGGTTGTTCTTATGCTCTTAGAGGATATGTGGTTAGCTGATAGTATGGACCGGATCTCTGCTAAAGCTGTTCTTTTGCTCCCAAATTCTTAAGCCAATTTGAGCCTCAAATACGCTTCCATAGTTCCCCATTCTGCGGCACCCATTTCAACGACCTTCTGTAGGGATTTTCCTGTTCCAGCTTCGTCCATTTCCTCTTCTTCTTCTGCGTTCTCAGTCACAAAATTCAGTTCTCAATCCGTCCCCGTCATCCCCTTAAAATTCCAATTATTTTCTACGCAACTGGGTTTCTACCTCTCTCAGTTTCCCCAACTGGGTGTCCCTCATTTTCCGCTTAATCGCTAACTTGTTGTGAAGCATATTAATTGTTGCTAGTTCTCTGAGGCGAAACCTCGAACACACACAATGGCCTCTATTGGGTCTCTCCCTTTTACCATTGAGACAAAGTCAGAGAGCTCCATGCTTCTTCACAGTGCAAACTATCGCCGACCCAGGTTCCCGTTCTTCGCATACCGGCCGACAAAGCCGCTTGATTCTGCTGGAAATACCGGTTTATCAATTGGGTATTCGAAAGCTGCGGGAGAAGATCATTCCAGTTTATCTTTAAGCTGTGATAGACGGATAGGTGGATGCAGCAGAGGACAGCAACGGAGAATTGCGCGTCTGAAGGCGACGGCCGGGGGATTTGTGGATGGTGAGGATGCCGGCGATGAAGTAGATGATGCGCTTCAGGCCACGATCGAAAAGAGCAAGAAGGTTCTTGCTATGCAAAAGGACCTACTTCAACAGGTATTCTTTGTGTATGTTTGTGTACACATACATACATATGGTAATTATTTATTTTGCTTAAGATTTTAATTCTGAACTCTAGTCTCGCTTCGTTTGGAAGTTGATTTTGTAAATAGCCGCTCAAGTTATTGGGTTCAGTACAATGTGTTGTCGTCTAAAAGAAAAATGAGAGCCAATTAGCCGTTATATAGCTCGCTCAATGAGATACTTTTTGGGTCCTACTGTGCCACATATCATTTAACGGGACTCCTTTAGGGGAAAAAAAAAAGAAAAAAATCAGATAATGTGAGCCACCCTTTAGTTCAGTTTTTGCATACACTGTTTGTTTCAGGAAGCTGAAACCGGTGTTTGCTTTATAAGGCTTTTGTGCTAATATATCAGTCTACAAATAATTAAAATAAGAGAAATAAATTCCCAAAACATTATGAAAGTTAGTCAAGTTGGCAGGTGAATTACTGTCGTGGCATGAGATCCAATTATCGGCACTTGTATTAGTTGTATCATGTCATGAAGTTGTTGCCTTGAGGTATTGTGGTATTGCCTCAATTGTTCAGACAAAATCCGGCCCTCATTTTTTTTGGAACTTCTCAGAACTGTTATTGTGTCTGTAGTAGCTTTGTCAAAGCTTAATTCATGCATCCTCATTCTTTAAGAGACCTTTGGCTTCTGTTTATGTGCCGTGGAGAATTTTGGAGTACTTTAAATCAAGAGGACCATGCAATTGGAAAATCATTTAAAGAAAGCAAGTTGTTTCTAGATATCATAGGCAAAGGTGCTCCTACATTGTATATCAATTGCTTAAACTCAACGCAATTTACATTTCAACAAAATGGTTTGGAATCGTAAATATATGTAAGATATAACTCAAACATATAAAAAGAACCCTTTAAAACCTAAGTCAGTTTTGAAATGTTTTAGTATTGTGAAAACCATGTTTGTACATTAAAAAATATGGAGTACTATAGAAAAACATGCTTTACATTTATGTGGTTTTTCTTTTTTCCACCTCTCGTCTTGTTAATAATCTATTGCAACAACTCTTAATTTTTAAAGAACTATAATTTTCTCATCTGCTTTATTTTCTTTTATATCAAAAATTGAATGCTCTTATCCTTTTCTATTTTTTTTTGGTTTACTGCAGATCGCTGAAAGAAAGAAACTGGTTTCATCTATAAAAAGTAGCATTATAAATCAAGAGGATGATGAAGTTTCTTATGAAGAAAGGGGCAAATCTTCTCCAAATCTGGATCTTGCTTCGGCCAGTGACCATACTGTTGATGACCATAATAGCAGTATTGCTTCCAGCAGCTATGCCCCTTTGGCTGTAGATGAGGTGCCAGAAACTCTAGATTCAGATAGTAGTGGTTTTGATGAAGTTAAAAAAGAATCTGGAGAAGGGGCACTTCTCAGAAAAACTTCCTCTGATGAAGACACCACCAAACAATTAAAAGACATTAAATCAAAAAAAGTGTGGTCAGATGGGCTGCCTTCTTTTCTTTCGAGTTCCTCTGAGACTTCCAGTGTAGTAGATGAAAATAATGAAATTTCAAATAAAACAAGTTTGACAGTGGATGGTGAGGCAAAAAATCCTGTGATTGAAGACGTCAAACCCCCTCCTTTGGCTGGGGCCAATGTTATGAATATTATATTGGTATCTGCTGAGTGTGCTCCATGGTCTAAAACAGGTACTGTGTTATGATCTTTTCTAGCTATAATCTTTATTGAGAAGAATTCCCTTTGATATGTGAGTTGAACCTTACAACTAATCTTTTGAAATGGTTATCCAAAAACCAAAAGAAAGAAAAATTGAAAAAGATTTCACTGGATATTTCTGTGCTTGTCCTTTTGTGCAATCTAAACTTGAGCATTATTCATATCTACACTTTAAGACAGTTAGAGAAAAAAATATCTGCTTTGTATGAAAGTTTGATGTGATTGTTTGTCATAATTATATTGCTTGTTTTGAAAATTTGAAATCGATGTAGGGAAGAAATTAGAAATGCACATGCATAGTTGTCAACTCAATACCAGCATGTCAGTTGGAACATGTTACTGAGTCACTTGATAATCAACCATTGAGAGTCTCTTACTGGACAATTTGTTGTGCTAACTCAGGGGTATCTTGGTAAATGTCAGTGAGCTCATCTAAGTAGTTAATGCAGTCTAGAATTGTATGATTTAACTCCGTATAAGTTAGTCGTATTAGCTCACATTTTGCTAAACTTAACACCTCACAGGGCTCAAAGGGGAGAGATCATGATTTTTTAACCCAAGGGTGGGAAGGGGGTGGGAGAAGACATACAGTCTTATTGTCGTGCATTCTTTTTTGTTACATGTACATGTGTTATTTCATTCTTAGTAATATTTGTGCAATAATCACTTTCTTGTTTTAGCGATTGACCTATCAGTTTATCTATTTCCTGGTTACCCAGCCTCTGTAACAGGTTGATCTTTGGGCCAAGTACCATCAATAGATTGTTTCTTATTGTTATCCTTGTTCTCTTGCTACATTAGCAGCTTTATAATGATCCACTTCTACCTGCTTGGATTTTTTCTTTTCCTTTCCTTTTTTTTTTTGGGGGGGGGGGGGAAACTTCTGTGCATGTGTGTGTCTGTATGTCTTTATCCTTTTGTATGTGACCTAAAGGCTGATTAACGAGTTTTGATAGGTGGGCTAGGAGATGTTGCTGGTTCTTTGCCAAAGGCTTTGGCTCGGCGTGGACATCGGGTTATGGTAAATTTGTTATAGCTTTTTATATAATTAACTGAAAATGGGAGTTTTGCCTTTTGGTTAACTTAATACGGGATGTGGGATGTGTTGCAACAAATGTTTTTATTTTATTTTATTTTATTTTTATTTTATTTTAAGATTGCCTCAATGTATAACCAGGGCCATTAAAAGCCTATTAATTTATTGGCTTGATTGCAAATGAATGAATTATGTTGTATCCTCTCTCTTTTGTTGTTTCTTTCTCACTTAGGTAGTAGCACCGATGTATGGGAATTATGCTGAAACCCAAAATACAGGAGTTCGGAAGGTGTATAAGGTGGATGGGCAGGTATGCAACAGCTGTATTGCTTAGCTGTAATTTATTTCCCTTTCTGAGTGTGTGTCTCAAACAATTTGTCATGGTGCAATTCTACTTTTGAGCTTGCAGGATATGGAAGTTAATTTCTTTCAAGCCTATATCGATGGTGTGGACTTTGTTTTCATTGAGAGTCCTGTATTTCGCAATTTGGAGCATAATATATATGGAGGAAATCGAATGGTATGCTATCATCTCTTATAATTTTAGCTTCAATTACTCTTAAGTGACGATCAGAGTTTAATTGATGGGCTTATTATTCTTGGTGTCTTCTATAAGATAATTTGTATTACTATGCCATGTCAGATTGATCATCTGAAACTACAAATTAAGAATTCTCATTTTTATCATCTCACCAAAAATGGTTTCTTGTATTTCTTTCTTTAACATTATAAGGAGTGTGCCAGGGCAGTTGTTACGTTTCATCCCCCCCCTCCAAATCCAATTAATAAACAATTTACATCGTTCATATTTTTTCTGTGAAATTCAATTCATATTTTTTCTGTGAAATTCAATCCTTCTATTGTCATTTGTAAGCATTCTGAGTCTTTTGCTTTCTTACGGTGCAGGATATTTTAAAACGCATGATATTGTTTTGCAAGGCAGCTGTTGAGGTATATTTTTAAGAAACCCCTGAATGGCATGATCAGTGGTTTTTTTTCCCATTAAAGTTGTTGTGCGAATTCTGGCAATTTTCTTTTCAGAACTTATTGCATAGCATATCTTAAGTATTTACAATGCATATGTGGTACTTAATAGAGATACATACAAGTAAGCGATTTTAGATCAGAAAATTATTTATTCCGTATCTAAACCCCATTCTTCACATTGGAAGCATAGAGAACAAATTATTCAATTTTTCATGATTTATAAGTTCCACTATGGGTTTATCATCTTCTAGGTTATGCTACAGAAAACCTTATGTGATTTGATCTGGTGGTGGTCCTCAATATCTGCATGTGTTGCTGACAACTGCTAGAAACAGCTGCTGCTACCCCATAGCAGTCATTCACACTGTGGCTACTCTGTTGTAGGCCATATGTATAGTCTGCATGACATGTTCCCTGCCATATTACATCAAAATTATGTGAATGTTGAGATACATAAAATACAAAGAACGTAGAATGTTGTTTATAAAGTACTGATCAGGAGCAAAATCTGGAGAAATGCCATGTACCACCAAAAGTGAATCGGAAAAAATGGCTCTTGCAAACATGAGTGGCTTCGTATCTCTGTCCCAGTGGCAGTTTTTTAGAGTTGCATTGCTGGTAGAAAGTCATCTATTTGTAATAAAGTAGAACTTTTGGTGATTACCAGGTTCCTTGGCATGTTCCATGTGGTGGTATCTGCTATGGAGATGGAAATTTGGCTTTCATTGCAAATGATTGGCATACAGCATTGTTGCCAGTATATCTGAAGGCATACTATCGGGACAATGGTTTAATGCAATTTACAAGATCCATCCTTGTAATTCATAACATAGCTCACCAGGTTTGTTCTCTGTTTAATATACTCGTTTGGAATCATATGAAAAAGCTGAAAACTTGTATATTATTTACATTGAGCAGCTTGACTTTGTTGTATCTCATACAACAAAATACTCTTGCATTTATGACTTGGACGTTAACATAGTGCTTACAGTGATTTTCAAAGATGCTCGCATTGCCTAAATGAGAAAGTCTGCCATGTTATTTGTTCTTTGTGGCAAATTGGCGTGGTCTACAGTGCCCATAAAAGAATCTGCTTGCCTACAATCCAATAAAATAAAAAAGGATTTAGTCGGGCAAGTTGCTATTGGTTGGGTACACCGTGGACATTGGCATCTTTCTACTTACCTTTGTTTGTGCATGCAAAGACAGCAATATTGTCAAGAGTTTGCATATATCTGTTTCAAAGTAGTCAGTAATGCTCTTATGTTCTACTTCAACATTGGTTACTGGAAACACTACCTTTAATAAGAATGCATAATGTTAATTTGAGCAGACAGTGCAACCATAAATATTATTCCTTTGATACCATAATATACTTGATAGCTTTTATTGTCTGCATCTATTCACACGTGGCTAACCATTAAGTTTTTAATGATTTCAGTACCCCCCGATTCCGAGCAAAAGAAGATCATGTTATTCTTGATAATTAATTTAAACTTTGCATGGTAACTAGGAACTAGATATCCAGATTGTTGTGTTCTTGAACCAAGGGCTAATACATTTTGTTTCTGAAACCCTTGAAACATAGGCAGTAGAACAACTGAAGGCCTTGCTAATCCTATTGGAGCTATTTGGAATCCGGTTGAAAAAAAAAAGAAAAAAAAAAAAGCAATATCTCAAGAAATTTAGTGAAAAAACTAAGGACGTCTGATCATCCTGTATAAGTTGAGTCATTCTGTTGCATCTTACACTACATGTAAAAACATAACTTGATCCCTCAGAGTGGGTAGATTGCACACAACAGAGCTAGAACTACTTAGTGAGATGGAAAGATGACTCAGTTATTCTGGTTCTCAAGTTGATTGCATTCGTAATATTAGTAATAATGTCTAGCATCGTTATCAAAATCCACTTTACAGTTGTACAATAAAAGTTCAAATATATTTTCTTGAATCAAGATTACTTTTTATAGATGATAAATTGGAACTCTCACTGATTATGTTGAACTTCTTATTTTATCCAGGGTCGGGGGCCTGTTGCTGATTTCATCTATGTCGATCTGCCAGAACACTACAAGGATCTTTTTAAATTTTATGATCCTGTAGGCGGTGAGCACTTCAATATCTTTGCAGCTGGTTTAAAAACAGCAGACCGCGTGGTTACTGTTAGTCATGGATACTCCTGGGAGCTTAAAACTCCTGAAGGTGGTTGGGGTTTGCATGGTATCATAAACGAGAATGACTGGAAATTTAGGGGTATTGTGAATGGGATTGATACAAAAGACTGGAACCCACAATGTGATGTTAACCTGACATCTGATGGTTACACAAACTACTCCCTTGAAACACTTAAAACTGGCAAGCCTCAGTGTAAGGCAGCCTTACAGAAGGAGCTTGGTCTGCCCATCCGGGAGGATGTCCCTGTGATCAGCTTCATTGGGAGACTGGATCACCAGAAAGGTGTTGATCTAATAGCTGAGGCAATCCCATGGATGATGGATCAGGACGTGCAACTAATCATGTTGGGCACTGGCAGACCTGACCTGGAGCAGATGCTCAGGCAGTTCGAGAACCATCACCATGACAAAATCAGGGGCTGGGTAGGTTTTTCTGTAAAGATGGCTCACCGGATAACTGCTGGTGCTGATATTTTGCTCATGCCATCAAGATTTGAGCCTTGTGGACTGAACCAACTATATGCTATGAACTATGGGACAATTCCAGTTGTGCATGCTGTTGGTGGGCTGAGAGATACTGTGCACCCGTTTGATCCATTCAATGAGTCAGGGCTTGGGTGGACATTTGACAGTGCTGATGCAAATAAGCTAATACATGCATTAGGAAATTGCTTATTGACTTACCGAGAGTACAAGCAGAGTTGGGAAGGACTCCAGAGACGAGGGATGATGCAAGACCTGAGTTGGGACAATGCTGCTCAGAATTACGAAGAGGTCCTTGTTGCCGCCAAGTACCAATGGTGAATGTGTTTAGTATTTGACAGGTTCAAGTCTGTCTTCTTCCAAGCTCTCTATGGAAGTCGGCGAGCCGGTCCCGAGTACTTCCATGCCAGAGTTATGTTGGGAAAAGAAACTTGTGAATTGTGTTGGGCGTAAATATGGTTGGGAGATATTCTTTGTTACCATTTTTGAGACTAGTAAAGGAGTTGAAAACATTACATTGCGTGAATTATATGGGCCACCTTGACCTTCTATTTTGTACCTCGAGTACAATGGATGTCTCTAACCAATGGAAGTGAAATTCAATGGTTATGTTCTCTTTTTGGCAAAAGATGGGATGAATAATGGCCAAATGCAAAGGCTGATGACATTATGTTACTTTTTGTAGTTATGGGGACAATGATTTACAGGAAAAAAAAAAAAAAAAGACTATCAAAGCAAAGAATGTTTTGGGGTCATTTCCCAGAGGATGTAGATCTCTTTAGAAAATATTTTTTGCCCGAATTTCAAAGGAATTTGAGCACAGAACGAGAGTAGTGGGTATTGAGATATCCTAGTAAGTGGGCCTGTTACCCTCGGAGTCCTATTTGGACACCCTGACACTTGCACCTCTTCTGTTTTAATTGTTTTAAGGAGAATTTAAATAAAGAATTATAAGAAATCTTGATTTCATTATTTATCATATTGGGATCCTCTCCAACTATTCTAAAATTATGTTAATTGAGTCCGTTTCTTGCATCAAACGGATTGAAAAATATTACCTATTAAAAATGTAGCATATTACCAATAAAAATTGAGTTCTTATGCTATATGTTGTTATAAAAAAAAAAAACAAAAACAAAAAAAACAAAAAAACAAAACAAAAAAAAAAAAACTCTAAGCTTAAAAGTTGTCTTTTGATTTTACGAAAAAGAAG
>NC_081545.1:32623654-32625676 GCF_901000735.1 Corylus avellana
AGCTACAAAGAAGTTCCATGTGTGTTATGAAGGAAACTTTGAGTTGGATTTCATATTGATCGCAAATTTAAACGGGAATGAAATTTTATTGATCTGAGATTTTGACCATGTTGATTGTTGGGTTTTGGTGTCGCGAGTCTCTCATGCTTCACTTAGGTTAGTTGGTCTAGATATTTCGGATTCGTTTCTTGGCCCTGCGGACTCTATCATTATAGTCGTAGGCTTAAGAAAATAATCAGGTTCTTCATATACTTTGGTAATGATTAAGAAAATAACACGGCAGCTTAGATTGTTAATTATACAATACATGTAACCATTGGAACCACAGAACATGAGAATCATTTGACTAATAATCATATTGATTTGAGGATTTGAGGAAGAGAATTGAATTTTTGCATTTATTGAGTTCTACTTGCTTGCATCTGCATAAATTATGCCAGCATAAATTTTGTGTCTTCAGAGGTGCTTCTTCTAAAACGAAGACACACATTTGAAGACGTACCTCAGTTTTCTGCCTTTCCGTCATCTCCATTGGTAATTACTGTAATTCTTATCGTCTATCGCATATCGACAAAGGCAGAGTTTGAACTTCTGTTGGATTTGAAAACAATATTTTATCTATTGGATAAATACGTAGGACTGAGTGACGCTGGAATAGGGTTGGACGTCGGACCGTTAGATTGGCCGGTAGTTCTATCGCGCCGGTGGATCTCTGTTGGTGCGTCGGTGGGTCAGTCTGCGTGGGTTTGATTGTATGGATGTGGTCTGTCGGAAAAGAGAAACATGATTTTGGGGTTTAAACAAAAAAACTCCAAGTCATCGAAAACGGTGAGTTTTAATTTTATGTGTCTACTGTGGACACGTAAGATCAAAAAACTCGTCTGATATGGCATTTAGTAAAATAGTGCATTTAACTCAATTTAACGGCAGATAAAAAATTTTGACAGTAGGAATTTTATATGCATTTCAATTGACTCATAGAGTAAATTTTTGAAGGAAAAAAAAAAACTTGAAATTTTTTTAATTTTGATCGGTTGACTCGGGACTTATTATATATTTACTCTTTATTTTTTGCCAAAAAAATTGAACAAGTACGAGTAAAGAAAAGGAAAAAAAAAAAAAAAAAAAAAACCAAAATTATTGTATCAACAAATCACCCTTATCCCCGATCGATAGTGCAAGCGGATTTTACTATTTTGAATTTTCCTCTCTCCATTTTCTCCGGGACGACACATCCATCATAAAATCCGGGGCAGATCTACAAGTATTTTTATGGTGGGACCTTTAGGAAAGGACATATGAAACTTTTGGTCCACAGCAGAGAGCGAAGGCGGAGGCGGAGGGTTGAAGAAAGGAAAGCAAAAATGTGGAGCAGGGAAAGGAAACAGAGGCGAGGGAGAAAGAAGAAAAGTGCAAGACCTGAGTTGGGACAATGCTGCTCAGAATTACGAAGAGGTCCTTGTTGCCGCCAAGTACCAATGGTGAATGTGTTTAGTATTTGACAGGTTCAAGTCTGTCTTCTTCCAAGCTCTCTATGGAAGTCGGCGAGCCGGTCCCGAGTACTTCCATGCCAGAGTTATGTTGGGAAAAGAAACTTGTGAATTGTGTTGGGCGTAAATATGGTTGGGAGATATTCTTTGTTACCATTTTTGAGACTAGTAAAGGAGTTGAAAACATTACATTGCGTGAATTATATGGGCCACCTTGACCTTCTATTTTGTACCTCGAGTACAATGGATGTCTCTAACCAATGGAAGTGAAATTCAATGGTTATGTTCTCTTTTTGGCAAAAGATGGGATGAATAATGGCCAAATGCAAAGGCTGATGACATTATGTTACTTTTTGTAGTTATGGGGACAATGATTTACAGGAAAAAAAAAAAAAAAAGACTATCAAAGCAAAGAATGTTTTGGGGTCATTTCCCAGAGGATGTAGATCTCTTTAGAAAATATTTTTTGCCCGAATTTCAAAGGAATTTGAGCACAGAACGAGAGTAGTGGGTATTGAGATATCCTAGTAAG
>NC_081545.1:32625776-32650154 GCF_901000735.1 Corylus avellana
TTGGAAGATATTCTTTGTTACCATTCTTGAGACTAGTAAAGGAGTTGAAAACATTCCATTGCGTGAATTATATGGGTCACTTGACCTTCTATTTTGTACCTCGAGTACAATGGATGTCTCTAACCAATGGAAGTGAAATTCAATGGTTACGTTTTCTTTTTGGCAACAGATGGGATGCACAATGGCCAAATGCAAAGGCTGATGACATTATGTTACTTTTTGTAGTTATGGGGACAATGATTTATGGGGTCATTTCCCAGAGGATGTAGATCTCTTTAGACAATTTTTTTTTGCCCGAATTTCAAAAAATTTGAGCACAGAACGGGAGTTGTGGGTATTGAGATATCCTAGTAAGTGGGCTTGTCACCCTCGGAGTCCTATTTGGACACCCCGACACTTGCACCCCTTCTGTTTTAATTTTTTTTAAAGAGAATTTAAATAAAGAATTATAAGAAATCTCGATTTCATTATTTATCATGTTAGGATCCTCTCCAATTATTCTAAAATTATGTGAATTTAGTCTGTTTCTTGCAGCAAACGGATTGAAAAATACTACCTATTAAAAATGTAGCATATTACCAATAAAAATTGAGTTCTTATGCTATATGTTGTTATTAAAAAAATAAAAAATAAAAACTCTAAGCTTAAAAGTTGTCTTTTGATTTTAAAAAAAGAAGACTATAAGTGTCCCTTTCAAAGTTTTTTTTTTTTTTTTTTTTTTTTTTTTTTTTAAAAAAAAACTCCCTAAACTAACACGTGTCAAAAGGTAATAGAGTAGCCTATCAAACTAATAAAATGTGTTAAAAATGTCACATCTTTTTTATATTCCTATAATACCCTTATTCTTTGAAAAACTAAAATAAAAAATTAATAAAAAACTAAAAAAATATTTTTTATTTTTTATTTTTTAAAAGGAAAGGGGTGGCTGCTAGTTGAGCCAACCACAGGTTTTGATTTTGCATTTATCCATATTTTTTATACCTCACGAACGATTTGTAATTTAAGCTAATTACAATGACTAATTTTTTATTTATTCCAAAAAAAAATGTTGTATTTATTTGGCCCTTGGTTTTTTTTTTTTAAATAGTTTTTTTTTAATTAATTTTGTTTATTTAGTTTTTAAAAGAATATGGGTATTATAAGAATATAAAAAATATATGTGGCCTTTTTGACACACTTTGGTGGTTTGATTGGCTAGTTTAGTGCCTTTTGAATATTGTGGGGTTCTATCACAAACGACTGTTAGTTTGTGAAGCTTTTTTATATTTTCCCCCCAAAAAAAAACTTTTTGAGATGAACATTTTTTTTGTTGCCTCCATGACATGCCACATTTTGAATAAATAATATTTTCCAAGTCATTCCCTACCAAAAAAAAAAAGCCTAATTTTAGAATCAGGGAGTCTAGGGATGAAAAGGAGGTCTAACCTCTAACCACACTAACCGCTTTTAAAGGCGGTTAGTGCTTAGACGGTTACGATTAGCGGTTATAAGTTTGAAAAAACCACAAACCGCCTTTATGTATATTATATAATATATATTATATGTATATGGGATAAATGTAAAATTGGCCTGTATAATTGGCTTAAATTACAAATCACTCACTGTGATATAAAAAAAAATTTATAGATCCTCAAGATATGTGAAAATAACAATTTACTTCATGAAATCAATTTTCGTTAAGTAATTAACAAAATCTGTCACTTTACCATGTCATACCCAATAAAAACGCGATGCTTGTTATTATTAATTTCTAACTTTCAAAAATAACAATTAAGATTTTTCACATCATTTTACGACGCTAGCTAAGATTACACATTAACCCCCACTCCACGCCATTCTGTTTCAGTAAATTAACCTAATCTTTTATATCACCAAAATTTTACCCCATGTGTAACCTCCATCATCTTCATATTCCTCGGGCACTTCACAAAATGTGATTGTTAAATTCTCGTAAAATGCTTCCAAATCGTGGCGAGAAAAATGAAAATGAGTGAGGCTTACAAGTAAAATTCCAAAGATATAAGAAATTAAGCTAATTTACTGTAGTAGAATGACGTGATAAAGTAATGAATTTTGTTAAGTTACTTAACTGAAATTGATTTTAGGAAGTAAATTGTTATTTTGGCGTGATTTGTAATTTAGGCTAACCACATAGATCAATTTTATATTTATCCATATAATCTGTTTTTGTTTTTTTTAAAGAATTTTTTAATTTTGTTTTATAAACTTTTCTTTAAAAAGTGGTTAGCAGTATTAATCACTAATCGTAATCGGTTAGAGAAGATTGCTAGCAAATTTTAGAAATCATCGGTTACGGTTGTAACCGCCTCTTCAGTCTTCACCCCCTCCACGGACCCTTATCCATAGACAATTTACACAGAGAATGAGTCACTTGGCTCTGGTAAGAAACAAGACTCACTTTTCGCGCTTTTGCCCCCCGCGACATTTTCCTTAGACTTCTCAAGCTTTCGCAGTCGAGTAGGTTGAAGGGTGCAAGGAAGGAAAGCAAAAATGTCGAGCAGGGAGCTTCCAGAAGATTTGCTGACTGAAATCCTATCAAAGCTACCCGTCAAATGTCTGGGACGATTCAAGTGCGTAAGTAAATCCTGGTACGCTCTGATCACAAACCCTAATTTCATCACCAAGCACGTCACTTGGGCCAATTCTCACAATCCCCATCGTATGGCCATCCTTAGCCATTGGAATGCGTGTGGGAACCCACGTGTCTCCACACTCTTTAATGAAACCCTACAGCTGTCCGGGGATGTAGATCTATTACAATTGTTTCAGCATCAGGTTGGCGAGGTTGTAGTCGTCGGTGCCTGCAATGGAATAATTTGCCTTTCTGCTACTCTGCGGGAGGATGGGAAATGGATCAGCGGTTATGAACATCTAGTGTTATGGAACCCTGCGACAAGAGAATCAAAGATGCTCCCTCCAATCCACCGCCCATGGGATTTGCCAGGCTATTTTTCTAATTTTGGCTTCGGTTTTGATTCAAAGACTAATGATTACAAGGTGGTTAGGATTCTGCACGACAATTCTCAATCCGAAGTTGCGGTGTACAGCCTTAGTGCTGATTCTTGGAGAGCGATTGATTCGACCCCTCACCCATCTTATTCGATTAATTCATCTAGTTTTCCTTCATACCTAAATGGAGCTTTTTATTGGTGGGCTTTTGATATGGGTGAGATTTCTCAGCCATTCTTGGTTTCCTTTGATATGAGCAATGAGGTGTTCCAAAAGGTATTGCTTCTCCCACTTGAAGCATCTTTATTTGAGGGTATTGCTGTTGTCAATGACTCTGTAGCTTTGATTTTGCGATGTGAGGGTGAATTGGATTATTCGTTTGATATATGGGCGTTGAATGAGTCTTGTGTTGAAAGGACTTGGACCAAACTATTAACAATCGAACCCATTCCACCATATCGCTGGGATCTGATACAGCTTCGGGAGGATGGTTCGGTACTTCTAAGCGATCCAAATGTAGGAGGCTTTGCATTGTATGGCCCAAGAACACAACAAATGAGGGATCTTCGAATAAATGATTCTAGATCATGCTCTCAACTTATTAGTTACACAGAGTCCATTGTTTTCCTAAATGGATCCGGGGGATGTGCATGAGCATCAAGACAGTTCTTAACAAGATTTCAGACCATTTCGGTGATTGGGCTTCCAATTCATTTTCATGGAGGGCCTTGAGATTTACAATATTGGGAATTAAAATTTATTGGATCTGTAAATTAGTATCTGAGATTTTGACCATGTTGATTGTTGGGTTTTGGTGTCGAGCAGCGTGCACAAACTAAGCAAATAAATACAAACAAGTAATCGATTCTTTTCTTTTTTTGCCAAAAAAAATTGAACTAGTATCCAGTAAAAGAAAGGACGTGCTACATCAACTTTAAAAGTTAAAAAAAAATAGTGTATAAAATTCATAAAAAAAATTACGCCAAACCTTCCATAAATCCTATCAAATGCTTGCTGCGATTCAAGCGCATATGTAAATCCTGGTATGCACTCATCACAAACCCTCATTTCATCGCCAAGCACTTCACTTGGGCCACTTCTCACCATCCCCACGCCATGCTTAAGCGCTGGTATGGGATGGGGTTCTCCTAGCTCTCTAAAAACTCTTAGAGCTGTATGGGAATATAGATCTCGCACAATTGTTTCAGGCTGTCGTTGATAAGGTTCTAGCCTTGGGTCAGTGCAATGGAATATTTTGTTTTGCTGCTACTCTGTTGAAGGATTTTGAAATTGAACTGTTGAACGATTATCATTTTGCCTTAAAGGGTGGCCACCTCTGGCTGGTTTGGAGGTGGTCGAATCACCCCAAAGAGTTCTCATCATCCCTAAGTTGCAAAATGGGATGACCGAAATCACCCTAAGGCTGTTGGGGGTGGCTCAGCCAACCCCGTTCGGCTTGGGGTGGCCAAACCATCCCCAAGGGCCAATCTTAATTTTTTTTTTTTTTTTTTTTTTTTTCCATTGGCCAATGTGGTTCGGCCACCCCAGGCTAAATAGGGGTGGTCGAGCCACCCCCAACAGCCTTGGGGGTGGTTTCGACCACCCCCATTTTGCAAATTTGGGGGTGGTCAAGCCGGTAGGGGTGGCCGACCACCCCTTAGGGCAAATTGGGCGTGGCCAGCCACCCCTTTTTCATTTTTTTTTAAATAATAATTTAGTTTAATTTTTTAATGCTTTTAATGAGTTTAGTTTTTTTTTTTTAAAAAAAAATATTTTTTATTTTTAATTAGGTATATGAACACGTGTCGAGTTTTTAGAAGCGTTGACGTGAATTTTCATAAAATTTTGGCCGAAAGTTAGACATTAAAAACTAAAACTTAAGGAACAAAAAATAAAGTTTTTAAACCATTATGGGCAAAAAAAGATTTAACCCAAAACTTTGAGTTCAAAAGTTGTCTTTTGGTTTTAGGAAGAAGGTTAGAAGTATCTCTTTCAAAGTGAATGAAATTTTTTTTTGAGAGGAACATTTATTTTTGTTGCCTCCATGCCACATTTTTAATAAATAATATTTTCAAGTCATTCCATAAAATAAAAATAAAAGGCATCGATCCACGTAATTTTAGAATCAAGGGACCCTTATCTAGACTTGGTAAAACGGGTTACTGTGTCAACCCATTTGCGACTTGTTATGACCTGCCACCCATTTAGCCTCAACTCGTACACGACTCGTTTAATAAACAGGTGGAAACTCCAAACCCAAACATGGCATAATTAAATTAGTAGGTTACCGTGTCAACCAATTATTTTTTAGCGGGTCGTGTCGGATCATGTCAACCCGACACGACTCGTTAAAAATAACGGTTTAAACGGGTTGACACAACCCATTTAGTCCATTTACCCATTTAAAGAGCAAAAACCTTCTTCTCATAGGAAAATCGACAAATTATACACGGATTAAAGGAGAAATCCAACAAAATCATAGATTCACAATCTATTAATTTATACACAGATTTAATGATTCACAAGAAACAAATATACACAGATTCACTGCTTCCTTGGAGCCTTTCCACCAGTCGATTTGCGAGCAGTCTACTTCGTATGAGCCATATCTCTTCAGATCGAAAGCACAAAACACAAAGTTTATGCAAATCGCAAACCAAGACGCTCTCATCAGAACCAATAAAACCAAGAAACTAAAGATGCCAGAAGAAATTAAGAGGAGGAAAGAATAGGGCTAGTACCTTCGAGAGCTCTAAGAAGAGGGTGAGGGCCTAGGGTTTCTGATTGTCAGATCTGGGCGTTGAAGAGAAGAGAGGGAGAAAGGAAGGAGAAAGAAAGAAAATGAGAGAGAAAGGAAGGAGGCAGTGTGAGACTTTTAGGTTTAGGTTTTTTTTTTTTAACGGGTTGGTAGGTCACCCGCAGATCAAGTGGGTTGACCGGCCAGAAACAAAAATAAACAGGTCATAAATGGGTTCTAACCCCGTTTATGACCTAAACCCGTTTAATGTAAACTCAAATCCAGTAACTTCGTGTCGTGTTTGTGTCGGATTGGCAGGTTGTTTCATGTTTGGCCTTATCTATAGACAATTTACACACAAAATGAGTGAGTTGGCCATTGAGGTGTGTTTGGCAAAGGGCTTGAAAAAGGAAGTGAGCCTTGCAGATTTGATTGATGTGAAGAAAAAAAGTAAAAATATTTTGTATAAAAAAGTGAAAAAAATTTATTTTGTAGTAATTTTTTATTTGAATAGTAATAAAACGAGAATGATGTGATGTAAAAAATAAGAATATTGAGATTTATTTTGACATAAATTTTTTGGGTCTTTGGGTCCCGTCTGCCCACTCGTTTGCCAAACACACTTAAGAAAGAAGACTCACTTTTCGCGCTTTTCGCCCCGCGACATTTTCCTTCGACTTGTCAAGCTTTCGCCGTCGAGTAGGTTGAAGGGTGAAAGGAAGGTAAGCAAAAATGTCGAGCAGGGAGCTTCCAGAAGATTTGCTAACGGAAATCCTATCAAAGCTGCCCGTTAAATCTCTGGGGCGATTCAAGTGCGTAAGTAAATCCTGGTGCTCTCTGATCACATACCCTAATTTCATCACCAAGCACGTCACTTGGGCCAATTCTCACAATCCCCATCGTAGGGCCATCCTTAGGCATTGGGATGAGTGGGGGAACCCACGTGTCTCCACGCTCTCTAATGGAACCCTAGAGCTGTCCGGGGATGTAGATCTATTACAATTGTTTCAGCATCAGGTTGGCGAGGTACAAGTCTTCGGTGCCTACAATGGAATAATTTGCCTTGGTACTACTCTGCGGAAGGATGTGGAAATGTTCGCCCGCCGTTATGAATAGCTTGTGTTATGGAACCCTGCGACAAGAGAATCAAAGATGCTCCCTCCAATCCACCGCCCAACGGATTTGCCGGGCTTTTTTTCTCATTTTGGCTTCGGTTTTGATTCAAAGAGTAATGATTACTAGGTGGTTAGGATTCTGCACGACAATTATCAATACGAAGTTGCGGTGTACAGCCTTAGTGCTGATTCTTGGAGAGCGATTGATTCGCCCCCTAACCGATCTTATTCGATTCAGTCACCTCGTTTTCCTTCATACCTAAATGGAGCTTTTCATTGGTGGGCTTTTGATAGGGGTACGATTTCTCAGCCATTCTTGCTTTCCTTTGATATGAGCAATGAGGTGTTCCAAAAGGTATTGCTTCCCCAAATTGAACTATCTTTATTTGAGGGTGAGTTGGATATTGCTGTTGTCAATGACTCTGTAGCTTTGATTTTGCGATGTGAGGGTGAGTTGGATTATTCGTTTGATATATGGGTATTGAATGAGTCTGGTGTTGAAAGGACTTGGACCAAACTATTAACAATCGGACGCATTCCACCCTATCTTTGGGATCTGATGCCAGCTTCGGGAGGATGGCTCGGTGGTTCTAAGCGATCCAAATGTAGGAGACTTGGAATTGTATGACCCAAGAACACAAGAAGTGAGGGATCTTCGAATAAATGATGCTGGATCATGCTCTCAACTTGTTAGTTACACAGAGTCCATTGTTTTCCTAAATGGATCAAGGGATGTGCTTGAGCATCAAGACAGTTCATAACAAGATTCAAGCCTTCAGAATTTAGGTTTTACAATATTGGTGATTTGAGGCTTCACCTTGCAAGTTAGAGGGCCTTGATAGTATCAGTATTGTCAAATGCAGCTTAACACCACCGTTGATCCAACTACTCATGGTAATTCCAATGAATATGTCATGTTTTGTGATTTCAAGCCTGAAATTGTTGTGATAACGGCTTGTTTTTGTGCTTTCTCAAGTCATCAGGAGATCGCTTTGAATGTTTGATAAGTGTTATTTTATGTAATTTAAGATTTAACTTTCATGTTTATGGTATTCTCTTTATTTAATGACCCGTTTTCTTAATATCCTTTTGAAGACCAAGTTATTGACCCGTACAATGCTTTTACAATATGCAATGAGAAATGCTAGGGGTACTAACTCTTTTACTAACAGATATGTACTAACATAATGTAGAGCTTATTCATTGGTATTCGTAGCATTTTTTTTTTATATTTATTTATTGTTTTGATAATCTCCAATGAATAAGCTTCACATTATGTTAGTACCCATATGTTAGTAAAAAAATTAGTACTCTTAGCATTTCTCATGTGCAATTAGATTGCTCTAGAATTTTTGGGTCCTCGAACCTTTGGATTAAGATCCTCTACAATTTTAAAGAAATTATATTTTCTTAATTTCAGGATCCTGGATCCTCGGGGGCCTATTTGGGCACCTCGAAACCTGCGCCCCTTTTCTCGTTCTTTGTCTAAATTCTTTGGAGAGAATTTGGGCAAAGAACTACATAAAACCCTAGTATCATTTGTTAACAAAATTTTCACCTAGAGTTCTTTTGGGTTTGCGATTTCAAAACGTCTGAATATATATTTTAAAATGTGTGAATTGCAAATGTTATTTTTTAAATGCAGTTTACCATTAAAAATTATATGTTTTTAAAAACGCATCCCATTTTCTGCAATTTGAAAACGCAAAATTTTCTACATTTTCAAAATGCAATTTTTAAAAAAGCACTCTTAAACGATTCATAATATTTTGAAAGGCTAAATGCATATAAGAGCACTAGTTGTACCTTCTCTAAATCTTATTCTCTATCCATGTACAATGTTTAAATTGTTTCTCTTTTCCTATCATTTAATTTAAAGAATATAGTGGCATTAACAAGAATCAAGGTGGTTTACATTATTTATGCCTTAAGATTTTTATTGCGGGATTCGAACTCATGCCCTACTTTGTACCTAATCACTTGGAGATTTCTTTTAGCCATTGAACCATTTTAAAGAATATTTAAATGGTATAAGAAAATGATAAGGAAAACTATTGTGGAGTTTTTATTTTTTATATTTTTTTGATATGTCTGCACAAAGCGAGGAAAAATGGGGAGTGGGATTTGAAATTTTGAATTATTGACCTCCGACCGATTAAACTACCCATTGAAAATGCTATTATGGAGCTTATTTGAATATAAAAGCAAAAAATAGTTTAATTTGTTACATTTAACAAAACTCTAAAAAAAATTGCCGCTAAGTACTCTAACATATTAAAGTAAGAGGGATTATAGGTACCTAACTTAGAGGCTCAACTTAAGTCCGACTTTTGCCTTTTTTTTTTTTTTTTTTTTTTTTTTTTAAAAAAAAAAAAAACTAAATAGCAAATGAAAAAAATGTGTGAATGAATAATATCTATTTTTGGTCCTTCTTTTGTTTGGTATTTTTTAAAAAATACAAAATGATATTTTTCTTCATAAAAATATCATTTTTTAATACGAACTTACTTGGGTGTTAATTGTTATTTTTTTTTTTGATAAATCACCAAACAAGTAATCGATTCTTTTCTTTTTTGCCAAAAAAATTGAATAAAAGAAAAGGAAAAAAACAAAACAAAACAATTGTATCAACAATCAACACAATATGATAAACATCATGTTGCTCGCAGAAAAAAAAAAATCATAAATAAGACCTAACTTTTGCTCTCACTTGATCACTAGTTAAAAAAGAAAAAGACAAAGAAAAAGAAAAAGAAGTCAACCTAGTAATTTCACAACAGTCGCCGATGGGGAGGGGTGGTTTGTTAAACAACAACACCCCACGGCATTATTCATCTTTAAAAATATAATAATAATTGATATGTGAAAATGAAAAAAAAAACATGTAGTATTAAAAAATAAAAAAATTTATTTTATAATGATTTTTTTATTTAAATAATAATAAAAAAATAATAATATAATATATAAATAAATGATTTGATATAAAAATAAAAATATTTTTTTTAAAAAAAAAACAAACAAACAAGAAGCGAATAGTACGGTGGAATGGGATGGGCAAAACAAACAAGGCCGTGACATTCGGTACATAAAAATAACGATTTTTTTTTTTTTTTTTTTTTAATTTAAAAAAAATACCACGATGGTGTATAAAATTACTCATTGTGGTTGTTGTTGGTGGAAGAAAGTAAAGCAAAAATGTCGAGCAGGAGGAGGGGAAGGAAAGGGCGGCGAGGGAGAAAGAAGAAAAGTGCAAACACGCGGAACAGGGACCTCCCAGAAGATGTGATAATCGAAATCCTATCAAAGCTTCAGGTCAAATGCCTGCTGCGATTCAAGTGCGTATGTAAATCCTGGTATGCACTCATCACAAACCCTCATTTCATCACCAAGCACTTCACTTGGGCCACTTCTCACCATCCCCACGCCGTGCTTAAGCGCCGGTATGAGATGGGGTTCTCCTGGCTCTCTAATGAAATCCTAGATCAGTACGATGAAACCGTAGAGCTGTTCGGGGATATAGATCTCTCACAATTGTTTCAGGATGACGTTTACAAGTTACTAGTCTCGGGTCCCTGCAATGGAATATTTTGTTTTGCTGCTACTCTGTTGGAGGATACTGAACTGACACTGTCGGACGATTATGATCAGATTGTGTTATGGAACCCTGCGACAAGAGAATCAAAGACGCTCCCCCAAATCCAACCCCCGCCGGATGTAACAGACCCCGTTTATGATTTTGGCCTGGGTTTTGATCCAAAGACTAACGATTACAAGGTGGTTAGGATTCTGACCTTCAATTCTCAATGCGAAGTTGCTGTGTACAGCCTTAGGGCTGATTCTTGGAGAGTGATTGATTCATCCCCTAACCCATCTTATGAGATTCATTCACCTCGTTATCCTTCCTACCTAAATGGAGTTCACCATTGGTGGGCTCACGAGAAGGGTAACATGAACCACCAAATCTTGCTTTCCTTTGATATGGGCAATGAGATGTTCCAAGAGGTACCGTCTCCCCCAATTGAAGCATATGGTCTTGGGGATGTTTCTGTTCTCACTAACCATGTAGCTGTGGTTCTACAATGCGGCAGTGGGTTGGAAGAATGGTATGAGATATGGGTGTTGTTTGAGACTTGGATCAAACTATCTACAATCGGACTCCTTCCGCCACATACTTGGGATCTGGTAGAGCTTCGGACGGATGGTATGGTAGTTCTAGGCACTAAAGGCACTGAAAATGGAGCCTTGATACTGTATGACCCAAGAAGACGAAAACTGTGGGATACTAAAATATATGGGGCTTCTTCATGCACTCTACTTCTGAGTTACAAAGAGTCCCTAGTTTTGCTAAATGGATGGGGGAATTTGATTGAGCAACAACACAATTCATAGCAAGATTCTAGACCATTTCGGTGATTGGGCTTCCAATTCATCTTCACATATTTGGCATATTACTTTTGGAATTACGATGAAGCCTGAAGGTGAGGGGTTTTCCTGTTACTTTTTTATACTTATAATACTAGCCTTTTCTCCCTATCTAGTTGATAATGTTGGCTATCTGTTGAGTGCTTGGAAACATAGGGAATATGAATCATGTAAAAAGTCTTCCCAGTGTTTTGACTTTTTAAGCATATAATTTCCTCTTGCTTTTTATTGAATCTTTCCGGTCTATATGGTTCCCCTGTACAACGGTGAGTTAGAGGACCTTCAGAATTTGGGTTTATAACTTTGATGATTGAGAAATGCTAGGGGTCAATAAGTTTTTTATATTTGGCTTATATTCTCCTACAAATTGAATAGATCAATTATTAGATTTGTGGGGTCTACCGTTGACTTACGTAGAGTCCATATAAGTCCACAAATTTAATGGTTATTAGAAAAATATTGACCCCTAGCTTTTCTCATAAACTCGTTTTGTACTCACACCATAACTAAGAACAAGCTCTTCTTTTCTTAGTGAGTTATACAACCACCCATTAGGTATGAAATCTACAGTCAGACCATTCATTATGTTTCTTATGAAATCTTCAAGAAGGTACCATTTGAACTTGAGCTCATTGAGATTGAGGTTCATTGTTCATATTTTGAAAACTACTTTTCATAATCTAATACCCAGAGTTCCTTGACTATAAGGTTTTTTAGCCAGTTATTCCAAATATTGCCTGCTGATACTGTTTTTAGCAGTAATTAACTTCTAAGTCTTACCCTTTGCTCTGACACTGTTGATTGTTGGGTTTTGATGCCAAGCAGAGGGCTGTAGTGTCAGCCCAAAATTGGGGAATAAAGCCTAATGGGTGGTTTATCACAATTCACAATTTTGATTTTCCTGACTCTCTACCTAAGCTTCTTTTTTCAATTCACTTATTCAGTCTTCTTACAATACTTTTTTCACACAAATTACATCTTGGCTATGCCTATGCATGTTGCCTAAACACATGACTAAATTTATATATATATATATAAACAAATCGCAACGGCTAAATTTATTCTTCTTGTTGTAAGTTGACAGAAGTTTGTGTACAAGTTGAGCAAATAAATATGAACTTACTTAGATGTCAATTTTTTATTTTTTATTTTAAATGCAAACAACTGACCAAGTAATCAATTCTTTTTCTTCTGCCAAAAAAAAAAAAAAAAAAAAAATCGAAGTATCAAGTAAAAGAAAAGGAAATACAACAAATGGAGAGCCTCCCTCTCCTATTCATTTCTGATTTTCTCCCTTTCCTCGTGCAGGAAAAAAGAAAATTACCAAAGGTGAGTGGCTAGCATTTGACATTTACAATTTTAGCTTCTTGCAGGCTCTATGGAAGTCGGCTCACACGTCCGGGGTTCGTCGGCGACGGTGCCCGAGTACTTCAATGCCAGAGTTATGTTGGTCGTAAATATGGTTGGAAGATTTTTTTTTAATCATTTTTGAGACTAGTCGAGGAGTTGAAAAAAAAATTCCGTTGACCTTCTATTTTGTACCTGGACTACAATTAATGTGTAACCAATGGAAAGGAAATTCAATGTTTTCTTGTTGGGAAAAGATGGGGCGAACAATGGCCCAATGCAAAGGCCCAACTCCAACAAAACTTTCTCCAAACCTTTCTTTATTAAGATTAGATTTGTTTTAATTATTTTTTTTCCTTATTAAGATTAGGTTTACTATTACTATTAAGATTATGTTTATTTTCTTTACAAGTATTTTTCTTATATAAATAGGCTAGTTTATTATGTAAAACTAAATTAATTGAATTATTTTTAAATTTGAGAATTTTCTCTCAAATACTCTGTAGTTTTTTCTTTTTTTTAGCGTGCGGGCTTATTCTATTTTTTTGGTAGAAGACGAAGAAGCTTCTCTTTGTAGAATTAAAGACGCTGCCATTTGATTAGTTATCTTATTTTTTTATTAAGTCAGATTTTTAGCAATTTTTTCAACGGTCCCTAATTAATTCTTTTTTTATTTTTATTTTTATTTTTTTTTATTTTGGGTGTGTGAGAAAAATTAAATTGGACCGTTTACAAGAGATACCAAGGCTAAATCGTCAAGTCCATCTCCATCAAAAAGTCGTCGCCGACGGCTCTGAAGGTAAAAAACGGCTCTAAAAAAGGAAAAAAGGAAAAAAGAAAAGAAGAGTGGAATAGCCCCAAACTATTGATTCAGCAGAGTGTGTGAAAGAAAGGGAAAAATGTCGAGCAGGGACCTCCTGAAGGGAAAAATGTCGAGCAGGGACCTCCCAGAAGATGTGATAATGGAAATCCTATCAAGGTTGCCCGTCAAATGGCTACTGCGATTCAAGTGTGTATGTAAATCCTGGTACGCTCTCATCACAAACCCTGATTTCATCAACAAGCACCTTACTTGGGCAACTTCTCACAATCCCCGCCGCGGGGTCTTCCTTACGTGCGAGCACGAGATTACCCGAACCCCCTGGGTCTCCCTGCGCGCTTATGAGACCCTAGAGGTGTCCAGGTACGTTGATATATCACAATTCTTTCCTCAGGACATTGACGATCTTGCAGTCTACGGTCCCTGCAATGGAATCCTCTGTCTCCTTGGTGGGTTCGAGGATCGGGACGACGATGATGATCGTGGCCGTAGCAATGGGCTGGTGTTATGGAACCCCGCCACGAGAGAATCGAAGGCGCTTCCTGTAATCCACCGCCCTCCTGAGGTGCCCACTACCTTTTCTTTCAATTTTGGCTTCGGTTTTGATCCCAAGGCTAATGATTACAAGGTGGTAAGGATTCTCAACTTCAGTTCTTTGAAATGCGAAGTTGAGGTGTACAGCCTGAGTACTGATTCTTGGAGAGTGATTAATCCGTCTCTTAATCCAGCTTATCGTGTTAGTTCCCCTCGTTTCCCCTCATACTCAAATGGGGTTCATCATTGGTGGGCTTGTGAGCGTGGTAACAGGGACAGCCGACTGTTGCTTTCCTTTGATATGAGCAACGAGGTGTTCCATGAGACCCCGTTGCCTCCCTTATCTGAAAGACATTCTCTTTTTGAGGCTATTGCTGTTATCAATGACTCTGTAGCTTTGGTTTCTGTGTATCATGGCGGCGAGGGTAAATGTTATGATATATGGGTGATGAACGAGTGTGGTGTGAAAGTGAATTGGACTAAACTGTTCACAATCGGACCCCGTCCACAGCTTAGCAATCTGTTAGAACTTCGGGAGGGTGGTTTGGTTCTACTAAGAAATGAAAATGGATGGCTGGTGGTTTTTGACCCAATAACACGACAACAAAGGGATCTGGGAATATACGGAAACTCCTTTCAGGTTGTTAGTTTCACGGAAACCCTAGTTGTACTAAACCGATCAGCAACAAGATCAGCACCAAGGCAATTCAGGAGATGGTTATGAATCCTTACTTGGGCCACATAAACAAGGTTCCGCACCATTTCAGTGATTAATCTCATATATGCATAAACTATCACATATTTGGCATACTACTCTAGGATTTGGAGTTTCTGGAATTATGATGAAGGTGAGGGGTTTTGCTGTTACATTGTGTATAACTTATTGTTTGCCTTTTGTGCCTATTTATATGTACACTATCTGTTGGGTGCTTTGACGCATTAACAAATACTTTCTGCTGGCTGTCCATTGAAATGCTTGTGGTTAATTCTACACATGTTCTTTGTTAGAAGGATGAAGAATTATAAATCAATGTAATGAACTTTTGTCTATTTGGTTACTGTAAAATGTTAATTGAACCTTACATTTAGGTAATACACAGATTTCCAGTATCCACATCTTCATTTCTGCCAAAGGAGATGATGCTGGTGCTTGTAAATTTGGTTTAAATTTCAAAGGTAGCAATCACATTTCATAGATTATGTGAAGTTCAGCAGGTGCCAATTCCATGATGCACCTTAAGTATAGATTCATTAGACATAAGAGATACTACTTATTACAAGCACTCAGTGGGTAAGAATGCTCTGCTTATCTTTGTAATGCAAAACTGCTGAACTTTTGATTGAAGCAGTCAGAATTGGCTTATAACTTCAGTAATCTTGAATGGTTATCTTGCACATTGGATCACTATCATAAAATCCAACTCCATACGAATCACCCTTGATCCAACTAGTTGGGGTAGTTCATAAGTCCTCCAAGGTAATGCCAATGTATGTCTCATCTTTCACAATTCCAAGTCTTCCACTTCCTATGAAATTTTTGTCCTAGGGGCTATTTTAGTTTTCTTCTCGATTCATTACCAGATCACTTTGATCAGGAAAGTGTAGTTTCCTAACACAGGCTCAACCGCAACCAGTAACATTATAAGTATTGAATGTAATTTAAGATTTAACCACAATATTTTTCGTCTTGCTTTAAACTAGTGCGGCAGTGCTCCCATTTTATTTATTTATTTTACAGTTTTTTACCTTTAGGGCTTGGATTTGATTGATTTATTATAGTACCTGTTGTAATATCAAATTGTTCAGAGAGAACACTTGTACACAGATTTTTTTCCCTCTCTTGTTGAGGTTCTAAAGAGTTCAAGTGACATGTCGATTTGATCATTTGAGCACTCCTTGGTTGGTGGTTTTAGGACAGACAGAACGAAGTGAATAAAGTGAAGCTATCAAGGCCTGTTTCCCATTTTGAAGTCATGATCTGTATGTCAATACAAATTGTAATGACAGATGGCCAGACTGGTTAGTAGCCCTCTACACTGAACAGAAGCTGTTTTTAAATTCATGGCAGAAGTAAGAACAGGGAGCTGTTGGGAAGTTACACGCACCCTGAAGGGGTTTACACATGGAACCCATCATTCATTCCGTTTTTATGGAATGAATAAAGTATTATTTGAATGCAAGTTTATTTTGGATTTGGAAATCCCTTTTAGTTATCTAATAATATAGTTTTTTTTTTTCTTCCTTGCTATGAGGTTTCCTAGCAGGTGTCATTATTAGGTAAGTTTTGGTGATTACAATTGAATTTGTTGAGCTCTCGGTGGACTCTGAAAATGTCAGTCTTTGAGATTTTTTCCACATGTTGGCTCATCAAAATAAACGGATTTCCAATGTATAAACTTCACTTAGGCATAAATCATGAGCTGCGCAGTTATCAGAGTGTTGTTTTCTATAAATTGCCCTGATTCCAATTGTTGATTACTACCTTCTTGGTGGTTTGGCTGCCCATTGTAAGAACATCGGCTGCACATTTAGGCCTTAGAAATATGGTTTAGGATCCTCATTTAGGCTTTTACAGGTCCTTGCTCAGGCCTTGCACTATGATGAGTTCCTTTGTCGTTGAATATTAATCGTTTAATAAACAAATTTAGTCTTCTTGTAGTAAGTTGACTGAAGTTTGTGTACAAGTTATAAGCAAATAAATATGAACTTACTTAGATGTCAATATATATATAATACAAACAAGTAATCAATTCTTTTTCTTCTGCCAAAAAAAAAAACTGAAGTATCCAGAATAAGAAAAGGAAAAACAGCAAATGGAGAGCCTCTCTCCCCTATTCATTTCCGATTTTCTCCATTTTCTCGTGCAGGCAAAAAAAAAAAAAATTACCAAAGGTGAGTGACTAGCATTTGACATTTACAATTTTAGCTTCTTGCAAGCTCTATGGAAGTTGGCTCACACATCTTGGGCTCATCGGTACATAACAGGATTTTTTCTAGTTCATTTGAACGGGAGAATATCCTGTTAGTTATACTTGAGAGGTATTTTTATCTTTTTACTTTTTGAGAGGACAAAAATATTATTGCACTATAACTAATTGAATATTATCTAACTCAAATGAATTAGAAGGGATCCTAATTCCATCGGTACTGCCTGAGTACTTCAATTCCAGAGTTATGTTGGGCGAAAATATGGTTGAAAGATTTTCTTTTTTACCATTTTTGAGACTAGTCGAGGAGCTGAAAACATTCCGTTGACCTTCTATTTTGTACCTGGACTACAATTAATGTGTACCTGGAAGTGAAATTCAATGTTTTCTTGTTGGGAAAAGATGGGACGAAGAATGGCCCAATGCAGAGGCCCATCTCCAAAAAATCTTTCAGTTATGTAAGATCTTTAGGGCCCAATGCAAGATAAAGGCTAACGTTAACAATGGCTACTACACATTCTCATGTCAACATAGTAAGATAAAAGGTGAAATAAAGGTTTGTATATAACATTTTCAAATGTCATCGTAAAAAAAGTAACATAAAATTCAATCAATTTAGGTTAAGTACTGTAAATCATAATCAAAAAAACATTTCTGATGTAGGACAATATTTTCATATACTTTTGGTAAAAACGAAAATATAGAAAATATCAAAAATAATATTATAACAGTACCGCTTGATCAAAATTTTTACCCAATCTTAGACAATGGAAGTACAAAATGAAAGATTGTTAATTTTATATTAGAATTTTATTTTATTATGATTTTATTTTCAACATATTTAATTTGATTAATATTTTATTTCATTTATTTGGATTTGCTTTAATTATTTTTCTTTCCTTATTACGATTAGATTTACTATTACTAATAGGATTATGTTTACTTTCTTCTCAATATGAGGTACATCCACAAGCGAAGGCAATCACGAATAAATTCACTATCAAAGATGGAATACAAAATTGTGAAGAGAAATTCACTCAAAATCCAAAGCCCGCGCTTCAAATGGGAGATGCGACCATCACAACTTGACAACTGAACCTCATGTCTGTATCATTGTGTCATTATTGGCTGACAACTTGTTCCTCATTGCTTTCCCATCTAGGGATCTTGCTCGCTTTACTATTACTATTAGGATCAAGTTTACTTTCGTCCCCAAAATGTAGTTCAATCGACTGGGACCATGTTTAATGAAATGGGGGTACTAGTTCGAATCCCCCTCCCCAAAGAAGGATGAAGTTTACTTTATCTACAAATATTTCTCTTCTATAAATAGGTTAGCTTATTAAATAAAACTCATCAATTGAATTATTATTAAATCAGAGAATTTTAATTTACAAATTTAATTTACAGCAAGCCTTCCATCAGGGCTGGCCCAACTGCTAGGTGAGTTAGGCCGGCGCCTAGAGCCCCGATTTCATAAGGCCCATTTTTTTTTAAGGCCCAAATTTATTTTTAAGGCCACAAAAAAGTTTGCATAAAAATTTAAGGAACTCAACATGCTTTTTCGAGGCCTTCAACGTGCTTTATATATATATATGGAGGCCTAGCATGCTTCATGCACAACGGCCACAAGACCCTTAACATGTTTTAAAAAAAATGAAAGTTAAGCTTACAAACATATTTTACAAAAAAAACTTTTACAAATTAATGTGGTACAACATGATTGGATATGAGATAAATTCAAATTTTGAGAAATCCAATCATATTGTGCCACATTAGTTTGTAAATTTTTTTTTTTTTGTAAAATATGTTTGTAAGCCTAGTATTTTCCTTTAAAAAAATAATATTATTTGTTTATAATATCGAAGCCCCTAACATGCTTTAAAAAAATATTATTATTTTTTTATAATATTGAGGCCCTCACTTTCGCTGCAGAACGACAACAACTTATAAGGCACACAACATGTTTCCTTAACTATACAGTAAAAAATAGAACAATAAAACAACTCAGTTTTATTGTTCTATTTTTTTTTTTTTGACATATATATAAATCGTGTTTGTTTAATTTGTTAATATTTTTAATCAAACATTTATACTAAAAAATATAAAAATATGTATATGGGTATGAAAAACTTAAAAAAGAAGAAGAGAAAAGTAGAAAAGCTGATTGAATCTCAAAGATGAGCTCTAAATAAATTTGTTATTAGCAATAAACAAAATATAGAGGATAATTTAGGTGAAAAACTCGTAAATGAACAAGAAATTCATCAAAAAGAATTAGAAGATAATGAAAATACTATTGATGTATCTAAGTCTTTTGGCACAAATATTTGAATAGTATCTTAACTCTATCCCTTTCATCATTTGAAAAAAAAAAAAAAAATACTATTGTTACAAATATTTATGACTCAGGCCAAAAAAAAAAATATTGATGTAAAATTAAGGGATTTATTAGTAGAAAATAGATCCAATAAGATACAATAATATAGATTTTCTTAAAGATGAGAACTTTCGGCATTTTTTTTAGTACATATTATATACGAAAATTATCAAACAGAGAGAAGCATATTAAAAAATGGCTAGTCTATTCAAAAGATTTAGATAGAGTATTTTGAGGAGAATAATGATTTTTACATAAAAATATAATAATAATAACATTATTAAAATAAATATTATTTAATTAATATTTAAATATTTTAAAAAATAAAGCCCAATTTAAAAGTTTCGCCTAAGCTCCAAAAACCATTGGAACAGGATCTACTCCAATCCATTTTGGACTAGAGAATATTCAGTTAATGGTCAGGATATCTTTAACTGAAGCTATAAATAGAACATCTGCCCCATTAATAAAAAAAATAAAAAAAATATTATATATTTTTTAAAAAAATTATAAAAAATTAAGAAGTGGCTAGCCACCTCAAGGCCCTTGGGGGTGGTTTGACCACCCCCAAACCGGCCGTGTGGGGTGGCCGAAACCACCCCTATGCCCTTGGGGGTGGTCGGGCCACCCCCAAAAGCCCAAAACCCATTCCCATAATTTTTTTTTGGCTTTTTGGGGGTGGCTGGAGCCACCTCGATTTTTGTTTTTTGTTTTTAAATATTTTTCCTTTTCTTTTTCTTTTTCCTTTTTGTTTTTTTTTAGAAAAAAAAAATAGATGCCCAACACCGCGCCGTTTTGGGCTAGGGGTGGGTGTTGAACTTTGGGGCCCAAAACGGTATAGTTTTAACGTGAGGGTATAATGGGAAAGTCAAACCGTTTGAGTTTAACGTTGAAAACTAACAAAGGGGTCCAAAGTGATAGAAATGAAAAGTTCAGGGGTCCAAAGTGAGAGATTTGAAAGTTCAGGAGATGTTTGTTAAATCGGCTGAAAGTTCAGGGGGCCAAACTGAAGTTTTCCAATTTTTTTAATATTTTGCTTTTTCTTTTGCTTTTATATATATATAAAATTTTAATGCCCAAAACAGTGTTGTTTTGGGCTAGGTGGGTGCTGAAGTTTGGGGTCCAAAACGGTGTAGTTTTAACTTGAGGGTATAATGGGCATAAAAAGTCAAACTGTTTGAGTTTAACGTTGAAAACTAATAGAGGGTCCAAAGTGATAGAATTTAAAAGTTCAAGGGTTCAAAGTGAGAGATTTAAAAGTTGAGAGAAATTTTGTCAAATTGATTGAAAGTTTAGGGGCCGAAACTGAAGTTTCCTCTTTTTTCTTTCTTTACTCTGAGGTTTCCTAGCAGGGGTCATTATTAGGGATGCTCACTAAAACATTGCAGTTTACATGGTGAAGATTGTGTACATGAGGATTTAACTTTTGGTGATTACAATTGAATTTGTTGAGCTCTCAGTGGACTCTGAAAATGTCAGTCTCTAAGATTTTTTCCACATGTTGGCTCATCAAAATAAACGGATTTCCTATGTATGGACTTCCTTTAGGCATAAATCATGAGCTGCGCAGTTAACAGCGTGTTGGTTTCTATAAATTGCCCTGATTCCAATTGTTGATTGCTGCCTTGTTGGTGGTTTGGCTGCCCATTGTAAGAACATCGGCTGCACATTTGGGCCTTAGATATATGGTTATGGATCCTCATTTAGGCTTTTACAGGTCCTTGCACTGTGATGAGTTGCTTTGTCGTTGAATATTAATCATTTTGGCACCAAAAAAAATTAAAAAAATAAAAAAATAACTCTCTGCAGTTTAATGCTAGAAAAATAAAAGAATTTCATACTTGTATATGGAATTTTCGTAGGTTTTAGTTAATGGAAATGACTTTGTCAAAGGGGCAGTCTTGTATGCATGAATGCCACATGACTCATAGCATAACAGTACTGCAAGTGAATTTTTTTTTTTTAACATGTCCACACAAGGGAAGAGAGAATGAAGATTCGAACTAGTAACTTCCACTTCATTAGGCATAGTCTACAACCGATTGAGCTACCCCTTGAAGACGCAAGTGATTTTAACATACCCTCCTTTTTTTTTTAAAAAAAAAAATTAATTTAGTTTAATTTAATTTAATTTTTTTATTACTATTGACATGGGATCTGTGCAAAATCTTGCATATGGGATCGGATTGAGCATCTTGATTTCTATTCACAAAACAAACCCCGTTTGTTTAGAATTGTCATTCGCCTAACACTTATATGATCCAATTGCATATGCCATAATTAAGTGGTGAGAGAGCGTATGCGAGAAAGAGAAGCTCAAGCTCAAAAAATAATTTACAGTTTTGAAAAAGAGAAACAATTTTACGAAAATTAAAGAGAATTTTTTTGGTCAACCAAAAATATTTTTGGTTTGCAATTACTAGAACAATGAACATAAACAAACAGAGGAAAATACATTCCAGGAAATTTCTCTTCACTCTTATTTTCCCAAGTTTGCAAACTGTGGGACAGGAGTATTTTTCCTCTCCCATTTTCTTTCCCTCGCTTGTTCTTTCAAGAACCAAGTAGAGAAAGGAATCATTATTTCATCATGGTGGCATCTCTCTTTTACGGGGCAGTCGATGATATTGGTTGCATTGTAGTCAAAGCACAGGAAAATATGGGAGAGCAGAGGTATTTTCTTGTACAAGTCGCACTGTATTTGAGGATTGTGCCCTGTAGCTGTTCTAATAGCATCAGTAATGCTATCTACTTTGTAGATTTCACCATATGGATAGATATCTGCAGTAGCATTAACAACTTTGTTGATTATAGAGGCAACCATAATTTGAATATAAGTGAGCAGAAGTTAGTGACAAACCTTTCTCTGCTAGCATATCCTCGAGTCTATATTTTTCCTTGAGTTCGAGTGCTGCCTTAAAAAATGCATGCTGAGGGAGTATGTCTTGGGAGCAACTTCCATGGTTTTCCCACTCATCTTTCCATAGTTCATAATTATCCTCCAGCAGGAGCGATGGCCATTCCAGGTTCAATCTATCTTTAAGGTCTGAAATCTGTCCCAAGACATTTAGGGAGGACATAAAGCTTACATTTTTAATCTTACCCTCCGTTTATTTCAATGTAAAATGTTTTTTTTGTTGAAAATGATTTTCAATGATGCTGAAAGAAATATTTGGCATTTGGCTCGTCCAAAACCACCAGCAGTCGCGTTGGCGGCCGGCAACTTCAGGCGACGGCAGTCGGTGACCTCCGACGACTACTTACGAACATGGGTGAAGGTTGCCAGCGACCTCTAGCGAAACTGGTGGCAGTGATCGAACTCCGGCGGAGGACAATGACCTCCGGTGGCGGCAGAGAATGAGTTACGAGAGAGTGCATTTGAGAAGATTGATTTATTGTCTTAGTTGAGCACCTTTTGAACAAATGTAGACACGTTATGTTGGTGAATTCCACAAAATGCTGCTTGAAAAAGTTGTAGTATGAAGAAGATAATTAGCATCCAATGTGATCCTTTCATCTCTCTCTGTCTCTCTCAAGCACACATGCACGCATGTCTTTCTGAGAATATGCTGCATTTATAGGCAAATCATAGAGTTACAATTTCGAAATTCTTCTGAAAAAAGCCTAATAGTGTGGAAACCTTAAAGAGTTTCCAGTGTCAAGTCGTTGACAGTTAGCTGGATACCTTGAATGTCAAGGAGACAAGCAATTGCATTTACTGAGTGCAGAAATTAGATGGAGATGTTTTCAGAGTCTCATCCAAAAGTTTATATTTCCTTTCGTTAATAATAAATAACTGTCCTTCACGACTACCTATCAAAATCTATTGCGTGTTAAAAGCATCAGAGATATCAATTATAGATAATTATGGCCTGGGCCCTTTATCAGTCTGTTTCTCTAGAGCCTAGAGGGTCGTTTTGGTGGCTAGGATACAGCAAGCAAATTATGGACTAATTTTGATGGCTTCATCTTATGCTTTCTTTTGACTAATTTTGATGGTTGCTTCTTTATGCCTCAAAATCTTTCCATGGAAAATCAGCTCTGAAGATGGTTGTTGTTGAAAAATACTTCATTTATGTATGAGTGAATGATTGAAAACTCTTTAGTCCCAAAACTTATCTAATATTTTGTTTCAAAGTAGCTGTAAAGTCGGCATTTTTCTGATAAAAAATGCGGAGTCCCTAATCGATTGAGTTATCTTTAAGAATTGTAGTCTCAAAACTTGGGCTCTTGGTAGACCTAAATTTTTAGTCAAGCAAAGCCTACTAAAATTGTGGAATTTGCTTTGGATATTTTGTAGTCTCAAACAAAGATGGATATTTCTTTCTTTTATGGATTTTGCTAAAATTGTGGGTTACAGTAAATAAAAAGTTACACTTCGACCGACCACCATAAAAGCTTTTGTACCTAGCTAGCAATCTATCTACCATACATTGTGGGTTACTGTACAATTTGTACCGAATTTACCTACGCTTCCATCATCTCCCGGACAGGGATTGAAGCAATCTTAATTGCAGAAATGTCGGTGAATTCGGACAGGATTGCCCTGAATTCATCTCCTGTGAGGGTTTCCTTCTCCACCAGCACGTCCACCAGCGTATCAATGGCCTCACGGTTGTTCCTTATGTGGTTCTTTGCAATCTCATAGGCACTTTCTATTATACCTCGTACCGATGAATCTATGTCTTCTGCAAGCTTTTCCGACATGGAGTTCCTGGCTAGCATCCTTAGTACCACATCGCCGCTTTGCACTGCCGGATCAGTCAATGCCCACGGCCCGATATCGGACATGCCAAACATTGTCACCATCTGTTGGGAATGGGAATTAAAATCAAACACTTGAGCTACATAAACAGTTATTTTTTTTTGGGAAAAATATAAAAAAGCCTTTCAAACTATCAACCGTTTTCAATTTAGTCTCATAATGTTTCAAAAGTGATAAAATAGCCCCCAAAATTACCAAACTATTGCATTTTGGCCACTCCGTTAGTCAAAACCGTTAGTTTGGACGGAAACTGAAAAACGACGTCATTTTGTTGGGGGCTACTTTATCACTTTCTGAACATTAGGGGGTTAAAATGAAAACGGCTGGTAGTTTAGGGAGCTTTTATATATATATATATATA
>NC_081545.1:32650295-32663985 GCF_901000735.1 Corylus avellana
CATTGTAATGACTTACTCATAACAAAACGACATCGTTTTGCAGTTTCCGTCCAAACTGACGGTTTTGACTAACGGAGTGGCCAAAATGCAATAGTTTGGTAATTTGGGGGGCTACTTTATCACTTTTAGAACATTAGAGGGCTAAATCGAAAACGACTGGTAGTTTGGAGGTTTTTTTATATTTTTCCCTTGTTTTTTTTAAAAAAATTATTTTGTGAGTAAATCTACTTAAACCCCTCAAACTACTAATTCAATAACAATTTACTCTCAAACTATCAATTACGACAATTTACCCTTCAAACTACTAAAACAATGACAATGCATTATTATTGCACCCCCCAATGCTAGCAAAGTGAAAAAATTACCCCAATATAATTTTTAATAAGATAAAAATACCCTTAAAATTTTGAAAAAAAAAAAAAATTTAGTATTTTTGTTTTTATTTTAGTAAGGGTAATTTTGTCATTTTGTTAAAAGTAGATGTACATTATCATTGTTTTGATAGTTTGAGGGGTAAATTGTCATAATTATAGTTTGAGTTGTAAATAGTTTGAGGGGATTAAGCTTGATTCTTTCGCAGGAAAAGATGGATATACCTGTCTTGCTATCTGAGTAATTTGTTGCAAGTCTCCGGCTGCACCTGTTGTAATTTCCGATTCTCCGAAAATCACTTCCTCAGCCACACGACCTCCAAGACCTCCAACAATTCTAGCAAAAAGTTGTTGCTTAGAGATGAGAGCAGGGTCTTCACCTGGCATGAACCAAGTCAGGCCACGGGCTTGACCCCTTGGGATCAGAGTGACTTTCTGTACTGGGTCATGGCCTGGAGTCAACGTCCTGGCGGTAGCAAAGAATTTTGAAAAATTTAGCTCATTTGGGTATATTTATGAGAGATATACAGAAAGAAATAAGGATCTCAGGTACTTACGCGCACACAGAGTGACCAATTTCATGATAAGCCACTAGAATTTTACTCTTCCCGTCTGTCATTTTGGTTCCCTCCATTCCTGCCACAATCCGATCAATAGAGTCGTCAATCTCTTTCATTGTAATTTTCTGCTTGCCTCTCCTGCCTGCTAGAATGGCAGCTTCATTCATAAGATTTGCAAGGTCTGCCCCGCTGAACCCTGGCGTTCGCATGGCAATAACACTGAGAGAAACGTCCTTATCAAGCTTCTTGTTGTTGCCATGCACCTTTAATATTTCTTCTCTCCCTCTCACGTCCGGTAATCCAACAGCCACCTATACAAAGCAGCAAATGATATCTCCATGAGTTTCCGATTACATCCCAATTCTTAACAATCATGTGGAAAACATGGTACTGCATGTCTCCTCTGCTTTCAAAGTTCCTTAACTACCTGTCTGTCAAACCTCCCCGGCCTAAGCAAAGCCGAATCAAGAATTTCCGGTCGGTTTGTGGCGGCGATGACAATCACTCCACTGTTCCCACTAAAGCCATCCATTTCGGTAAGCAGCTGATTCAGTGTTTGTTCCCTTTCATCGTTCCCTCCACCAATACCTGTTCCTCTCTGCCTCCCTACGGCATCTATCTCATCAATGAAAACCAAGCATGGCGAATTGGCCTTTGCCTTGTTGAATAAGTCTCTCACTCTTGAAGCCCCTACACCAACAAACATCTCAATGAACTCCGACCCAGATAGAGAAAAGAAAGGAACCCCTGCTTCTCCGGCAATTGCCTTCGCCAACAACGTCTTTCCAGTCCCAGGTGGCCCAACCAAAAGAACTCCTTTGGGAATTCTCGCTCCGACTGCAGCAAACTTTTCTGGGGTTTTTAAGAACTCGACAATCTCTTGAAAATCTTGCTTTGCTTCATCAACGCCAGCAACATCGTCGAATGTCACTCCTGTGTTGGGTTCCATTTGAAACTTTGCTTTGCTCCTGTTGTACAGATGTTGTTATTGTTAAGGAGGTACAATACAACAAGAACACAAGCAGATCAGCAGAGTCAGCAGAGATCAGCAGAGCAACATCAGTTGGCTCGAGCGCATTCAACATAGCACTCGAGTTCAGGAGTAACGGCTACTTAACATCATGCGTTGGCTCAAGCACATTCATTGGTGTGCTCTAGCGCAGTCACCAACAGCTATGAATCTTCTACTTATACAGAAACTCCTATTTGTAATGTTGTCATTGAACTCAATCAGTTCTCTCTAAACAAGACTGATTGCATTCAAAGACAACACTTGTGATTATCGTAGTTTAATCCTCTCTTTTGTATTAGGACTCCTAATTGTAATTTCTCTCTTAGATAATCATTACATCAAGATTATCTTCTCAATCTTGATGTTTGATTATACTTGTATACATTTTCCTATATATTTTCAATGTGAAAGCAGTAGAAAGTATTCAGCCAAATAACTATTTTATAAGCTTTCTTACAGTTATATGGGCATAAAGTGTTACATTTGGATCAAGTAAAACTTACTATGTTGAAAGAAACTAGCTTTTAGTACTATACCTTCCGAGCCCAAACGGCAAGTTGGGGCCTCCTGTAGTGTTTGTAGATGATGTTCTAAGCAGTAAAGAGCCGAGCAATATCAATGGAAAAGCGAAATTCCCCAACAAATCGAGTATTGCAGGCCACTGGTTGATTTCCAATGGATGAGCCGCAAAGTCTACGTTCTTCTCTTCCATTTTCCTCAGCAATTCTTGTGGTAATCCGGGTAACTGAATTTTGACCCTCTGGATTTTGTCTAGTGTTGGATTGAAGATCTCGGCGATTGCAACAGTCCCATTCTCAAAGAGGTCTACCCTCTTTACAGCACCTTCATCCAAGTAGTGCACAAATCTTGAGTATGACATTCTGCTTGAAGTGGATTCAACTGGGCTCTCTGGCTCAGCTCTTGCAGACTGCGCAACAGAGAGGCCTCCTCCTACGAGGCCCAAACCAGTGGAATTCAATAGCTTTCTCCTACTGAGTTTGATGTCTGAAGGTGTTTTCTGACATGGGTTTTTTCTGCTAGTACTTTTGGGAAGGTCCTGAGACTTGCAGAATGGGTGTGAGAGAGATAAAGACACAGCAGGAGACATATTCTTTGGTTTTGAAATGGTTGTCTTTCTTCTTTTGTTTTGGAGGGAATGTAAAGAGGTGTTTAAATATAGGAGACGGGAGGTTTCTAGCACTTCCACTTGGCCCGCTGCTTTTGCGTGGTATTTGTCATCTGATTTTTCCATTTGATTCATGAAGGCTCTAGAATGGTGTTATTTGTAGCTCAAAGAGCATGAAAGAAAATAAGAGTCCTAGAAAAGTCTATGCTGATGATCAGCAGATGGAAAAGCCAGCTTGTCCCAACCATACACTTGGAAAGATTGAGGTCATGAATTTTCAAGCGTATCCTGATCATATGCCACGTAATGTTTATATCATGTGGTTGGTAATCCAGTTGAGGCCCCTAACTAACTTGTAATGGATTTAAGGAAAATTCTGGAGCTTGGCGCGTTTTCCTTGTTTAATCATGAGGTTGGTGGGATTTGATTAAGTTGTTTTCATATTTGCATTAACCGTGTAAGGACACGGAAAACCAAGAGTTTCACATTAAATAATGTAAGTTGGATTTTGAACGGGAGTAGAATTAGTACTGGGGACGGACACTATTGTAGATGTAGCAGATGAGGCAGGAACAACCATGGGTTTAAGACATGGAAGAGTACCATCAACATAACCAAGAAGGCAACTTTGAGGTTGGGAAGAAATTGACCACGCCACACTAAATAATTGTCGCGAGTTAATTTATGCTAAAAATAATGTTGCATATTTGGCAATACCACTTGTTTTGGTAGCCATAAGAGATGAGTGTAGTATAAAAAGTTGAGAAAAGAAAAGAAAGGGAAAAAAAGAAAAAGAAGAGAGGATCGCACAAAGACTTTTAACTCATGAGTGCTCTGATACCATATGAGGACTGAATTGTTTCTTTGATACCTTCTAACTTTTCCTTACATTTTTGTCCAGCAAAGATCAATTGGCTGATGCTCTTACTAAGCCACTGGCAACTGCTCGATTCTCTTCCTTAGTTTTCAACCTCAACATGCGTCCCTTACCGTTGAGCTTGAGGGAGCGTGTAAGGACACAAGAAACCAAGAGTTTCACATCTACTCCTCTTCCAGTAATGTCAACCTCACAAACTTCTTCTACAAAAATAAATCTAATTGTTACATCATCCATTCACATTAATCCAACCGTTATAAATGATTGAATAGTGTAACTACCTTTATGTCTTCTGTAGTGCGGCTGTTTTTATTTCTTTAACTGTCAAGTGTCTTTATGTATGTCATGTGTTGTGCATTTCTTTATATAAATGAAAAAGTCTTCACCGAATAATGTGAGAGAAACATTGTCGACAGAAACAATTAAGTCCTCATAAATTATTTTATTTTAGTTGATTTTTTTTTTTTAAAAAAAAAAAGTGGATGTAGGGCATTTTTAAAAAGTTGGTAGTTTAAAAAAAAAAAAAAAAAAATCCTTATATATATATTGGCTAATGCTCTAAAGGCCATTGAACGGCAAATCTTGAAGCCTTCCACGTCGCTCTACTCCTCACACCTCTTTTTCCACACACGAAGTCCAAATGCATGGTTCGGCTTCCAATACCAACCGCCAATCCCATCTTCCCTCCAAACATCCCCAACCTTAATTCAAATTTCATCTCCAAAAAGCACCAATGCCTCGCACTCCTCAAGCTCTGCTCCTCAGCCAAACACCTCGCTCAAGTCCACGCTCAAATCCAAGTCTCTGGCCTCCACCGAGATACCTTTCTCGCAAGCGAACTCGTCCGAATCTGCGCTTTATCTCCCTCGAGAAGCCTGAGCTATGCGCGGTCGCTTCTCTATCACTTTGACGATTTGTCTCCCTTGCCGTGGAACCTTCTCATCAGGGGATATGCGGCGAGTGACTCGCCGAGAGAGGCCATATGGGTGTTCTATGAAATGCGGAGTCGAGGAATTAGACCCAATAAGCTCACGTTTCCGTTCCTTCTCAAGGCGTGCGCTTCGGTTACGGCGCTTGGAGAGGGCAGACAGGTGCATGCGGATGTTGTGAAGTGTGGTTTGGACTCCGATGTGTATGTTCAGAACACTTTGATCAGTGTATATGGGCTTTGTAGGAAGATTAAGTTTGCCTGTCAAGTGTTCGATGAAATGTATGTTAGGACTGTTGTTTCTTGGAATGCGGTAATTACTGCTTGTGTTGAGAATTCGTGGTTGGGTGATGGGATTGAGTATTTTGTGAAGATGAGGGATTGTGGATTTGAGGCTGATGAGACCACGATGGTGGTTATGCTTTCTGCTTGTACTGAGCTTGGAAACTTGAGCTTAGGGAGATGGGTTCATTCCCTAGTGATTGTGAAAGGAATGGTTTTGAATTATCAACTGGGTACTTCCCTTGTTGACATGTATGTGAAGTCTGGAAATGTAGATTATGCGAAATTGGTGTTTGATAGGCTGGACAAGAGAAATGTTTGGACGTGGAGTGCGATGATTCTGGGGCTAGCCCAACATGGGTTTGCCAAGGAAGCCCTTGATCTTTTCCTGAAAATGATGAAGACATCATCAATACATCCAAATTATGTCACCTTTCTTGGCGTCCTCTGTGCTTGTAGCCATGCAGGACTAGTGAATGATGGGTACCGATACTTTCATGATATGGAGCATGTGCATGGGATTAAACCCCGTATGATACATTATGGTGCCATGGTGGATATCCTGGGCCGTGCAGGCCATATCAATGACGCTTATGCTTTTATAATGAATATGCCTATTGAGCCCGACCCGATTGTATGGAGAACGTTGCTATGTGCGTGCATCATTCATCACGCTAACGACCATGACGGAGTGGGGGATAAAGTAAGAAAGAAGTTGCTTGAATTGGAGCCAAGGAGGGGTGGGAATTTTGTGATGGTTGCAAACATGTATTCTGAAGTTGGGATGTGGGAGAAAGCAGCGAATGTGAGAAGGGTTATGAAAGCTGGAGGGTTGAAGAAAATGGCTGGGGAGAGTTCTATCGATTTAGGTGGGTCCATCCATAGTTTCTTTTCTGGGTATGATCCTCGAGCTGATTGTGAGGGTATTTACGAGTTACTAGATGCATTGAGCTTGCACATGAAGATGCCTAACTTCTTGTAGTTGAAATTGCGTTTCATGATGCTGTATTGTTGCAGAGTATGAAACGGAATCACACAACCTCTGATTTTCCATGAAATTGGCTTCGGTCAGTTAATTTTGTGCCCTAAATTTTTTCTTTAATTGTTCCTAGGTGAAAAACCCTAATCTTTCCAAAATTACACCTATTCTGAATGTATAGGTGTTTCACACAATATTATATGGAAATAAATTTGACATAACAAATAATAATTAACCAAAAACAGATATACAATGAACAAAAAAGAACACAGATATTTTGGTTACGAAGAGAAAACCAATTAGAGAACTCTCTAATTGTAAAATCTCTCCGGAGCAGCCAAATCCAGGAAATCAACTAACTCAGTAAAAGAATAAAGGATTACAAGACGTTCACACTTACAAAACCTTCGCAATTGACACGATTTTGTATAAGACAAGCGACTCACTTGCCTTCTACCGCAGTAGCCCTTTCCAGAGACAGCTGGCACAATTCTTCTACGTGATCTCCCTTCATTGGAACTCCGGTTGACTTCACTTCAACAATCAACAAATAAACACAAACGATCACTCTAAGAGAGAGAACAAACAGACTCTCTTAGCACACGACGGCAAATTCTAGATCAGAAATACGTCCCTCTATCTTCCTATAGAGATGTATTTATAATAGTCCCATCATACCTAGACCTAGGAAAGAGTTTATATTCATTTAAAACTATTACAGGTACGCGGCGTCCGGACGGGAACATGTGCCGTCCGGACGGGACAACAAAACACAGCCAAAACGTGTTTTTAACACATGGCCGTCTGCAATCTCGTTCGGACGAGATTGCACACGAGCCATTCCGCCCAGCTTCGTAGTCTTCTATTTATGGCCCGTTTTGACCCAGTAAACATTGGAATTAGCTAAACCTTGTGAAACATGACTTTGTAGATTCTTGAGTTAGCTTTCCAACGCCGCAAAGATTGCTCCAATCAGAGGTCTGAAACTCAAGATATGACCTTTATAGTAAACATCGTCTGGACAGGATTCAGACGAGACTGCAGACGAGGCTCTCGGGAATTCTTGTTTATCGAGCTCGTGCGGACAGGGTTCAGACGAGACTGCAGACAAGGCTCTCGGGAATTCTTGTTTATCGAGCTCGTCAGGACGGGATTGCAAACGAGAATGCAGACGAGGCTCTCGGGGAAAATATAATTCTTCGAGCGTCCGAACGGCACTTCTTCTCGTCCGAATGGTAATTGAATGGATGATGAATCTTGGCACTTTTGGTCATCATTTTGCTTACCGAAATAAGCCAACAAGAACTTACACTAGGCAACTTGAATTTTTTAGTCCTTTATGAACAGGAGTTATAACCTTGAAGACAGGTCGTTTCCTCCTCTTCTTGGCCATAAAAGATAACTCAACTACTCAAGTTAGGAAATTTAGTATATAAAAGTTCCCTATCTATTTTTTCCAAGACAAATTTTCAAAGTACAAAAGGCGACTGATAAAAAAGTTCTTGCAATAAAGCTGGGGTTGGGGGTGGAGTGGGGGAGGTTGTTTCTGTTTCTTTATAATCCAATAAAGCTCGATCGTTTTGCTCTTCTTTCATTCTTTTTGGTTAATTTTGTATTTTTTTGGCATGCCATGTGCATATAAAGCCCCCTTAATTAACAGGTTTGAGGTAATATTTTGATCCCAGCAATAAATAAATGAAGTGTCAGAAGGATTAAGCTTTTGCTCAGCTTTCGGAGACCTGAGAGTATGTTTAATACTCCCTTAACACAATTGCTTTAAATTTGCAACGCAAAAATGCTCCCTAGCTCTCCCTCTATCAAGTTAAAAGACTTGCTTTTTCTTTATTTTTGCTGAGCAGTTCAAAACATAGAAAATTTGTTTTTTGTTATTAAGTTCAGACCTTGAAAAAGATTTTCCAATTTGTATTTGCATTAAAAAAAATTATGTAAAAACCGACAAAAACCAATAACAATATAAAGTCCATAAGCTGATAAGGTTGTAACCTGAAGTCAGAAATCATGGAGAATTGGATAGAGCATTTTTTTCATCCACTAAAATAACAATATGTCTAACTAAAATGCTAATATATTTATAATTGTTGGACAAGTTTTCAAATTCCTAATATCTGCCTTACATAAATTATACACTCCAGTTTGTCTAATAGAAATTGGTTTTCATAAATTACATGAAAAAGCAGCAGCTTCAGATAAGAGCAAGCATTCCCTACTCAATTACTGAACCCTACGGTCAACAAAGAGAAATCCTCTGCTTACAGATGCCCTATTATCTGTATGAGAGATGTATACGTGCCAACTATTCCAACTACAAAACCCATTAGTATTACACCCCATATAACCACCATTTCACTTCCAAATCTCCTGTAAGTGCCCGAAATCTTCAAGTAGCATAAGCATGGCAGTATAATCGAACCGGTGACGCTTAAAAATGCTCCGACCAGTGACATGAGATATGCGAAAAAGGGGAGAACCAGGGCTACCACAGCAGTGCTGAATACAAGGGAGGTGCTGATTAAGAGGCCAGAGATCCTCTTGTTGTATTGAGATGGAAACCAACTTTTGGTAGCATTCACAATAGGTGTAACCATCAATGCATATTTGGCTATGGGGTTCACCAAGGTGGTGTAGATTGCCACTTTTGAGCTAAGTTTTTCAGTTGGGAGGTTTAATGTTATCTGTGATTGAACATTTTCCCCGAACATCAAGTAACCGAAAACCGCCATTGATGCGTAACAAACAGTGCATAAGGTAAAGCACAGAAGCAGGACCTGCAGGAAAAAAACCAGCAAAGAGGAAGTGAGTAATCTAAACAGCTAAAGCACTTTTCTTCTCATTTTTCAAAAACGCAAGCAATTTGTGTTTTACTTACATTGGTGAATTGGCGTTTGTTTCTCATAGAAGTGTAGAGTGTAGGGAAGACAGGATGGGCACAATAACAGAAGGCATATAAGCTAACAGCTGTAGGGATTCCACTCAAATTAAGAGGAGTTCCCTTTTGATGAAATCCAATTCCATCAAATGCACCAGTCCAATAGATTGAGCAGAGGATGATAGCAGAAGCTAAAACCCCACTAGCAGAGATATATGAAAGAAGGCTCAGGTTATCCAACCAAACCGAAGGCAAAATTACGAGGGCCACAATTATTACAAACATTTGTTTCCCTTCAATTCTTATCCCTGCCATTTGAAATCCTGCGTTGGGGAGCAAGTTGTATAAGTTATCCCCTTCTAAAATCAGGAACCCTGTGGCAACCAGATAGAGCTCTATATACATAACCACTGAAACCACTATTCGTCCCTTGTTCCCAAATGCACGGTAGCCTATATCAGGATAAGTTCTGATATCAGAATCCAAATCCATACACCTTTGTATCAACAAGCCTGAGTAAAATGCTGCAATGGCAATCACAAATAGAAGTATCAAGCTCAACCATCCTCCGGATGCTAATGCATATGGAACTGACAGTATCCCAACTCCTGAAAACCAGAGAGAGAGAGAATTAGGCATCACAATTGAACATATTGGTTGTTAAAAGTCATGCATATGGGGAATTTGAACATATCAATGGCTTGGTAAAAAATGTTATAACAAGAAGTCTACACTAACAATGATTCCTAGCAATTACCACCCGAATATCAAGTAATATTACAAACATGGCTCTAAATAGCTTTAGTGAATCAAACTGTGTTTGTATAAGAAATAAATGTTAAGTAGAACCTGACAAAGCATTGAGTCCATTAAAACATGTCTTGAGGAAAGAGACATTGGTTGTAGTGGAGTAATGAGAGTTAGACTCCACTTCCTCTAGCTTGTGAGCTACCCCATATTGCTTCTCATCAAGAATGAGAGGCACAAATAAAGATGAATCACTTTGGAGTTGGGTAACCATCTTGGGAGAGAGAAAGAGATATGAGAGATGCGCTAGATATTGCAGGGTGCAACTAGAAAGAGCTAAGAATTTGCAGACGTCGAGGGGTTTAATTTATACACCAGGCGGCCAGTGTTTGAAAACACGTGAACCACATTGTATGGATGTCATGATCTTTCAAGTCCTGCACATCCACGGGATAAATGTGTGGCCTTTCTTGCTCCTTCCTCCAAAAGAACATTAATTTGTGATGGAAGACATTTCAAAGTGGGACATCTTCTTATGCATACCGTGAGATGAATTTGTCCTTGTAGATATGAATTCTAGCGAGCTATTCTGGCGCTTTTTTGTCCAGATATGTTAAAATTATTTGCTATCAAATTAGTGATTGTATACAATATTATTGTTATGAGACTATAGATAAGTGAAGTTTTCACCTTGAGATGATATGTGGTTGGCTCTCTACTTCTCAGAGCATCTCCAGCAGACTCTTTATATGGTTCACAATAGCTATATTTAGCTATTATAAGCTATTTTACTCATCCCGCATATACTTCAAAATATAGTACTTTAATCTAATTTGCTATATGAAAGTTCATTGTAATACCTTTAAAGTAGTTTTCTATTCTTTTCAATTCTCTCCCTTCTCTCTCTCATCAATCTCTCCCCCTCAACTTTCACAATTAAAAAAAAAATTGAAAAATAGTAATATTTAAAAAAAGTAGAGAGTGAGATAGATGATTTGTTGAAATTTGTAATGAAAAATTAGTAGTTAAAATTTTAAAATATATATAAGTAACTAAATTGCAGATACTCTTGGTCTCACTACTAGAGAGTTGTGGCCGGTGATTTGCTTTTGAGTGTTGGGGGGTTTTTGACAAGTCAGACGTATAAAACCATGTCTTTCATAAAAGTAACTAAAATAGCAGATACTCTTGATCTCACTACTAGAGAGTTGTGGCCGGTGATTAGCTTTTGAGTGTTGGGAGGTTTTTGACAAGTCAGACGTATAAAACCATGTTTTTCATAAAAGTAACTAAAATAGCAGACACTCTTGGTCTCACTACTAGAGAGTTGTGGTCGGTGATTAGCTTTTGCGTGTTGGGAGGTTTTTGACAAGTCAGACGTATAAGACCATGTTTTTCATATATGAGTGGTAGTCGGAGACTTGGAATGCAGGGCACATTTTTCATGACAAGTCACTTTCCAGCATTGTCTACACCACTGCAATATGTGAAGCTGACTTTTACACGATATGTTTGAGATGCACGTAAAACACGGTAATGAAAGAATTAACTCCCTTGCCTAATTGGGCGCAGTCAGTACTTGTCACGTGATTCAAATGGGAAATTTTTCTTTGCATTGACGGAAAAGGGGAAGCTAGAGCAACTCTGCAGGTTGCAGTTAAACATTGATCAGTTGCTGAGGGGCTCAATAGAGGTTGTCAACTCTTTCATTAACCAGAAGCTTTTGGGTATATCTTTTGATAAAATTCTCGTCAACTAGTTAAAGTAAAAGCATTCCCATTTTATCTTTGCCCCCTATTATAGTTGTTCTCATAAGTGACCTTAACCCTTGTTAGAGTGCTCCCCACTTTTCCTTGTTGTCTCTTTTTGTTTTTGGTTTTTTTTGGGGTCATTTCTTCTCTGCGTTGTCTTGTCGTGTTTGCTAATTAACCCACTCTAGATTAGATGCATGGAGATTGGAGAGTAATCTATCTTTATAAACCAATCCACCTCTAACTTGACGCCAATTGGAGGTTTGAGAGGGTAAGCCTTTACAATGGGGTACGTACAGGCTACCAGCACCACACAATATTGGGTGACAAATAACTCATCAGCAGGGACCAAATTAAAGCCACGACGTCCATACTTTTTGTCATCACCCTAAAGCATATTTTATCTAAGATTCCCTGTATTTTTCCTCCATCTCTCATTCATTTTACATCCATCTTTCTTTCTTTCAAATTCAGCCTACAGTGATCAATCTGTAGGCGGTTTCATTGCTAGTAGTTACCTAGCTAATAGTAGTAGGCAATGGATTATTGCTTGATCACAGAGTACCTAGCACACCATGAAAATGACTAATTTAGTCATCATACGACTCTTTACCCACAACGCTGATTGGACAAAAGTGGAAATTAACACCCAGCATATTATGCATTCGATATGAGATATGAAGGAAAAGTAGATTCATGAATCTAAAGAAAGTAGCTAGCTACTTCCGCAAGATAAAAGTTAGTTGTACAAGAAGGAAATTAAGATTTCCTGTACTATAATATATCAGGCTAGCAATCACTCTAATAGTTCACAAAACAACTTTATGGAATTTTCAAAATTAAAATCTATAATATTTGCTGATCTACTTTTGAAAGTAGGGAACATACTTGATTAGTAAGAAGATGTGGGGTTAAATTTAAGGACAAGACGCCAAAATATTTAAGGTACACAGCCAAAGCTAATCAATTTTTTTAAATTTGTTGTATAATGAACTAATCAATTACTTGAAGACTAAAGAGAAATGTATCTGTTTAGACTGTCTTTTTCAAAATTGGAAGCTATGCTTTAAGGTGTTATGGGGCCCTAATTTTCTACCAAACCATTGAAAACATGACCAGTTTTGAAAAGATCGATCCCCTTATCTAACTCGATCAAAAGCATGGAGGACTACAAGTATCTGCAACTCCTTTTGGTTCCATATATAATATTCAATCTAAATCTTGAGTTTTATCAAAACATTCTTAGAACTTGTAAATCTAGCTGCTTTCTGTCTTTAAGTAATTCATATAATTCGGAAAAAAATAAATAAATCAAAAAATAAAACATATGGGATGTGGGCTAGCTAGGAATAACATTTACTCCCCAATCAGCAAATTCAAACCCTTCAACAAGAGCTATATATACTTACTAGGCCAGCATGAGGAAACGTAGATTAGGTCACATAGACAAAGTAAACTCGAAAAACCCTTATGGGTCGTCAATGAGTTTCAAAATATAAAGAAATTAAAATCCTCAAAACATGAAGCATTTAAGGAAAATATGAACCTGATAATGCATTGAGTCCATTGAAGCAGGTCTTGTAAAAGGAGGCGGTGCAGCTGACAGCATCTCGATCACCGTTATGATCATGTGCCTCAACATCCTTCGACTCATCATGCATGAGAGGTACGTTGAGAGAAACCCCATGCTGGTCGGCAGCCTCCATCGCCGACGGAATAAAGAGAGATCTATAAAACCGATCGATGGGGCAGCCACTGAAGAATGAAGCTTAAATAAGAGAGGTCGGCCGGGATAATCCGTCCGATACAAGGACAAGGGACGACGTGTATATTTCTATTCTTTCTATGCAGGATTCTTATCACGTGGGGTATATGTTACTGTCTTTTCTAGGAGGCGTGCGTATAGTTTAGTTAGGATGTGTTGTTTTCAATTGCTGCAACTTATAAACAAATCACTCTGGGAAGAAAAGGTCAAAACTCCAAAAAGATGACTCCATTATCGTCCCAAGCACCAATATATATATTTTTTCTTTATTATTATTATTATTTTCTTGGGAGAAGCGTAGGGGTCGCCGGCTACATATCTTCCGTTCAGATAGAATTGTAAAATTGTTAAAAGCTTATCATTTTTTTTTTTCTTTCCCTGTAATTATTGTCATGCGACTCATGT
>NC_081545.1:32664085-32681127 GCF_901000735.1 Corylus avellana
ACTTACAAAACCTTCGCAATTGACACAATCTTGTATAAGACAAGCGACCCACTTGCCTTCTACCGCAGTAGCCATTTCCAGAGACAGCTGGCACAATCCTTCTACGTGATCTCCCTTCACTGGAACTCCGGTTGACTTCACTTCAACAATCAACAAATAAACACAAACGATCACTCTAAGAGAGAGAACAGACAGACTCTCTTAGCACACGACGGCGAATTCTAGATCAGAAATACGTCCCTCTATCTTCCTATAGAGATGTATTTATAATAGTCCCATCATACTTAGACCTAGGAAAGAGTTTATATTCATTTAAAACTATTACAGGTACGCGGCGTCCGGACGGGACAACAAAACACAGCCAAAACGTGTTTTTAACACATGGCCGTCTGCAATCTCGTTCGGACGAGATTGCACACGAGCCATTCCGCCCAGCTTCGTAGTCTTCTATTTATGGCCCGTTTTGACCCAGTAAACATTGGAATTAGCTAAACCTTGTGAAACATGACTTTGTAGATTCTTGAGTTAGCTTTCCAACGCCGCAAAGATTGCTCCAATCAGAGGTCTGAAACTCAAGATATGACCTTTTTAGTAAACGTCGTCCGGACAGGATTCAGACGAGACTGCAGACGAGGCTCTCGGGAATTCTTGTTTATCGAGCTCGTGCGGACGGGGTTCAGACGAGACTGCAGACAAGGCTCTCGGGAATTCTTGTTTATCGAGCTCGTCCGGACGGGATTGCAAACGAGAATGCAGACGAGGCTCTCGGAGAAAATAGAATTCTTCGAGCGTCCGAACGGCACTTCTTCTCGTCCGAATGGTAATTGAATGGATGATGAATCTTGGCACTTTTGGTCATCATTTTGCTTACCGAAATAAGCCAACAAGAACTTACACTAGGCAACTTGAATTTTTTAGTCCTTTATGAACAGGAGTTATAACCTTGAAGACAGGTCGTTTCCTCCTCTTCTTGGCCATAAAAGATAACTCAACTACTCAAGTTAGGAAATTTAGTATATAAAAGTTCCCTATCTATTTTTTCCAAGACAAATTTTCAAAGTACAAAAGGCAACTGATAAAAAAGTTCTTGCAATAAAGCTGGGGTTGGGGGTGGAGTGGGGGAGGTTGTTTCTGTTTCTTTATAATCCAATAAAGCTCGATCGTTTTGCTCTCCTTTCATTCGTTTTGGTTAATTTTGTATTTTTTTGGCATGCCATGTGCATATAAAACCCCCCTTAACAGGTTTGAGGTAATATTTTGATCCCAGCAATAAATAAATGAAGTGTCAGAAGGATTAAGCTTTTGCTCAGCTTTCGGAGACCTGAGAGTATGTTTGATACTCCCTTAACACAATTGCTTTAAATTTGCAACGCAAAAATGCTCCCTAGCTCTCCCTCTATCAAGTTAAAAGACTTGCTTTTTCTTTATTTTTGCTGAGCAGTTCAAAACATAGAAAATTTGTTTTTTGTTATTAAGTTCAGACCTTGAAAAAGATTTTCCAATTTGTATTTGCATTAAAAAAAATTATGTAAAAACCGACAAAAACCAATAACAATATAAAGTCCATAAGCTGATAAGGTTGTAACCTGAAGTCAGAAATCATGGAGAATTGGATAGAGCATTTTTTTCATCCACTAAAATAACAATATGTCTAACTAAAATGCTAATATATTTATAATTGTTGGACAAGTTTTCAAATTCCTAATATCTGCCTTACATAAATTATACACTCCAGTTTGTCTAATAGAAATTGGTTTTCATAAATTACATGAAAAAGCAGCAGCTTCAAATAAGAGCAAGCATTCCCTACTCAATTACTGAACCCTACGGTCAACAAAGAGAAATCCTCTGCTTACAGATGCCCTATTATCTGTATGAGAGATGTATACGTGCCAACTATTCCAACTACAAAACCCATTAGTATTACACCCCATATAACTACCATTTCACTTCCAAATCTCCTGTAAGTGCCCGAAATCTTCAAGTAGCATAAGCATGGCAGTATAATCGAACCGGTGACGCTTAAAAATGCTCCGACCAGTGACATGAGATATGCGAAAAAGGGGAGAACCAGGGCTACCACAGCAGTGCTGAATACAAGGGAGGTGCTGATTAAGAGGCCAGAGATCCTCTTGTTGTATTGAGATGGAAACCAACTTTTGGTAGCATTCACAATAGGTGTAACCATCAATGCATATTTGGCTATGGGGTTCACCAAGGTGGTGTAGATTGCCACTTTTGAGCTAAGTTTTTCAGTTGGGAGGTTTAATGTTATCTGTGATTGAACATTTTCCCCGAACATCAAGTAACCGAAAACCGCCATTGATGCGTAACAAACAGTGCATAAGGTAAAGCACAGAAGCAGGACCTGCAGGAAAAAAACCAGCAAAGAGGAAGTGAGTAATCTAAACAGCTAAAGCACTTTTCTTTTCATTTTTCAAAAACGCAAGCAATTTGTGTTTTACTTACATTGGTGAATTGGCGTTTGTTTCTCATAGAAGTGTAGAGTGTAGGGAAGACAGGATGGGCACAATAACAGAAGGCATATAAGCTAACAGCTGTAGGGATTCCACTCAAATTAAGAGGAGTTCCCTTTTGATGAAATCCAATTCCATCAAATGCACCAGTCCAATAGATTGAGCAGAGGATGATAGCAGAAGCTAAAACCCCACTAGCAGAGATATATGAAAGAAGGCTCAGGTTATCCAACCAAACCGAAGGCAAAATTACGAGGGCCACAATTATTACAAACATTTGTTTCCCTTCAATTCTTATCCCTGCCATTTGAAATCCTGCGTTGGGGAGCAAGTTGTATAAGTTATCCCCTTCTAAAATCAGGAACCCTGTGGCAACCAGATAGAGCTCTATATACATAACCACTGAAACCACTATTCGTCCCTTGTTCCCAAATGCACGGTAGCCTATATCAGGATAAGTTCTGATATCAGAATCCAAATCCATACACCTTTGTATCAACAAGCCTGAGTAAAATGCTGCAATGGCAATCACAAATAGAAGTATCAAGCTCAACCATCCTCCGGATGCTAATGCATATGGAACTGACAGTATCCCAACTCCTGAAAACCAGAGAGAGAGAGAATTAGGCATCACAATTGAACATATTGGTTGTTAAAAGTCATGCATATGGGGAATTTGAACATATCAATGGCTTGGTAAAAAATGTTATAACAAGAAGTCTACACTAACAATGATTCCTAGCAATTACCACCCGAATATCAAGTAATATTACAAACATGGCTCTAAATAGCTTTAGTGAATCAAACTGTGTTTGTATAAGAAATAAATGTTAAGTAGAACCTGACAAAGCATTGAGTCCATTAAAACATGTCTTGAGGAAAGAGACATTGGTTGTAGTGGAGTAATGAGAGTTAGACTCCACTTCCTCTAGCTTGTGAGCTACCCCATATTGCTTCTCATCAAGAATGAGAGGCACAAATAAAGATGAATCACTTTGGAGTTGGGTAACCATCTTGGGAGAGAGAAAGAGATATGAGAGATGCGCTAGATATTGCAGGGTGCAACTAGAAAGAGCTAAGAATTTGCAGACGTCGAGGGGTTTAATTTATACACCAGGCGGCCAGTGTTTGAAAACACGTGAACCACATTGTATGGATGTCATGATCTTTCAAGTCCTGCACATCCACGGGATAAATGTGTGGCCTTTCTTGCTCCTTCCTCCAAAAGAACATTAATTTGTGATGGAAGACATTTCAAAGTGGGACATCTTCTTATGCATACCGTGAGATGAATTTGTCCTTGTAGATATGAATTCTAGCGAGCTATTCTGGCGCTTTTTTGTCCAGATATGTTAAAATTATTTGCTATCAAATTAGTGATTGTATACAATATTATTGTTATGAGACTATAGATAAGTGAAGTTTTCACCTTGAGATGATATGTGGTTGGCTCTCTACTTCTCAGAGCATCTCCAGCAGACTCTTTATATGGTTCACAATAGCTATATTTAGCTATTATAAGCTATTTTACTCATCCCGCATATACTTCAAAATATAGTACTTTAATCTAATTTGCTATATGAAAGTTCATTGTAATACCTTTAAAGTAGTTTTCTATTCTTTTCAATTCTCTCCCTTCTCTCTCTCATCAATCTCTCCCCCTCAACTTTCACAATTAAAAAAAAAATTGAAAAATAGTAATATTTAAAAAAAGTAGAGAGTGAGATAGATGATTTGTTGAAATTTGTAATGAAAAATTAGTAGTTAAAATTTTAAAATATATATAAGTAACTAAATTGCAGATACTCTTGGTCTCACTACTAGAGAGTTGTGGCCGGTGATTTGCTTTTGAGTGTTGGGGGGTTTTTGACAAGTCAGACGTATAAAACCATGTCTTTCATAAAAGTAACTAAAATAGCAGATACTCTTGATCTCACTACTAGAGAGTTGTGGCCGGTGATTAGCTTTTGAGTGTTGGGAGGTTTTTGACAAGTCAGACGTATAAAACCATGTTTTTCATAAAAGTAACTAAAATAGCAGACACTCTTGGTCTCACTACTAGAGAGTTGTGGTCGGTGATTAGCTTTTGCGTGTTGGGAGGTTTTTGACAAGTCAGACGTATAAGACCATGTTTTTCATATATGAGTGGTAGTCGGAGACTTGGAATGCAGGGCACATTTTTCATGACAAGTCACTTTCCAGCATTGTCTACACCACTGCAATATGTGAAGCTGACTTTTACACGATATGTTTGAGATGCACGTAAAACACGGTAATGAAAGAATTAACTCCCTTGCCTAATTGGGCGCAGTCAGTACTTGTCACGTGATTCAAATGGGAAATTTTTCTTTGCATTGACGGAAAAGGGGAAGCTAGAGCAACTCTGCAGGTTGCAGTTAAACATTGATCAGTTGCTGAGGGGCTCAATAGAGGTTGTCAACTCTTTCATTAACCAGAAGCTTTTGGGTATATCTTTTGATAAAATTCTCGTCAACTAGTTAAAGTAAAAGCATTCCCATTTTATCTTTGCCCCCTATTATAGTTGTTCTCATAAGTGACCTTAACCCTTGTTAGAGTGCTCCCCACTTTTCCTTGTTGTCTCTTTTTGTTTTTGGTTTTTTTTGGGGTCATTTCTTCTCTGCGTTGTCTTGTCGTGTTTGCTAATTAACCCACTCTAGATTAGATGCATGGAGATTGGAGAGTAATCTATCTTTATAAACCAATCCACCTCTAACTTGACGCCAATTGGAGGTTTGAGAGGGTAAGCCTTTACAATGGGGTACGTACAGGCTACCAGCACCACACAATATTGGGTGACAAATAACTCATCAGCAGGGACCAAATTAAAGCCACGACGTCCATACTTTTTGTCATCACCCTAAAGCATATTTTATCTAAGATTCCCTGTATTTTTCCTCCATCTCTCATTCATTTTACATCCATCTTTCTTTCTTTCAAATTCAGCCTACAGTGATCAATCTGTAGGCGGTTTCATTGCTAGTAGTTACCTAGCTAATAGTAGTAGGCAATGGATTATTGCTTGATCACAGAGTACCTAGCACACCATGAAAATGACTAATTTAGTCATCATACGACTCTTTACCCACAACGCTGATTGGACAAAAGTGGAAATTAACACCCAGCATATTATGCATTCGATATGAGATATGAAGGAAAAGTAGATTCATGAATCTAAAGAAAGTAGCTAGCTACTTCCGCAAGATAAAAGTTAGTTGTACAAGAAGGAAATTAAGATTTCCTGTACTATAATATATCAGGCTAGCAATCACTCTAATAGTTCACAAAACAACTTTATGGAATTTTCAAAATTAAAATCTATAATATTTGCTGATCTACTTTTGAAAGTAGGGAACATACTTGATTAGTAAGAAGATGTGGGGTTAAATTTAAGGACAAGACGCCAAAATATTTAAGGTACACAGCCAAAGCTAATCAATTTTTTTAAATTTGTTGTATAATGAACTAATCAATTACTTGAAGACTAAAGAGAAATGTATCTGTTTAGACTGTCTTTTTCAAAATTGGAAGCTATGCTTTAAGGTGTTATGGGGCCCTAATTTTCTACCAAACCATTGAAAACATGACCAGTTTTGAAAAGATCGATCCCCTTATCTAACTCGATCAAAAGCATGGAGGACTACAAGTATCTGCAACTCCTTTTGGTTCCATATATAATATTCAATCTAAATCTTGAGTTTTATCAAAACATTCTTAGAACTTGTAAATCTAGCTGCTTTCTGTCTTTAAGTAATTCATATAATTCGGAAAAAAATAAATAAATCAAAAAATAAAACATATGGGATGTGGGCTAGCTAGGAATAACATTTACTCCCCAATCAGCAAATTCAAACCCTTCAACAAGAGCTATATATACTTACTAGGCCAGCATGAGGAAACGTAGATTAGGTCACATAGACAAAGTAAACTCGAAAAACCCTTATGGGTCGTCAATGAGTTTCAAAATATAAAGAAATTAAAATCCTCAAAACATGAAGCATTTAAGGAAAATATGAACCTGATAATGCATTGAGTCCATTGAAGCAGGTCTTGTAAAAGGAGGCGGTGCAGCTGACAGCATCTCGATCACCGTTATGATCATGTGCCTCAACATCCTTCGACTCATCATGCATGAGAGGTACGTTGAGAGAAACCCCATGCTGGTCGGCAGCCTCCATCGCCGACGGAATAAAGAGAGATCTATAAAACCGATCGATGGGGCAGCCACTGAAGAATGAAGCTTAAATAAGAGAGGTCGGCCGGGATAATCCGTCCGATACAAGGACAAGGGACGACGTGTATATTTCTATTCTTTCTATGCAGGATTCTTATCACGTGGGGTATATGTTACTGTCTTTTCTAGGAGGCGTGCGTATAGTTTAGTTAGGATGTGTTGTTTTCAATTGCTGCAACTTATAAACAAATCACTCTGGGAAGAAAAGGTCAAAACTCCAAAAAGATGACTCCATTATCGTCCCAAGCACCAATATATATATTTTTTCTTCTTTATTATTATTATTTTCTTGGGAGAAGAGTAGGGGTCGCCGGCTACATATCTTCCGTTCAGATAGAATTGTAAAATTGTTAAAAGCTTATCATTTGTTTTTTTTTCTTTCCCTGTAATTATTGTCATGCGACTCATGTGGTAGAAGGTTCAACTTTTCCGGGGACCACTTAATAATTACTCTTCAAATAGCCATGTGCACGTTGTCGTCTTGGAAATTAATATCTTTTAATTGGCCATCTATACATTAAATAATAATAATACAAAATGATTTATGTGTGTGTAATGCATGTATATGCATACTATAAGATAAGATAAACACGTGTATGTATAAAGTTAAGATTCAAATTAACTTATTTAATTATTCAAATAATAAATTTTAATAATAATAATAATTAATAACTAGTAATTTGTATAAATTTATAAAAAAATAAACAATTACGACATTTACTTAATCTATATGTATGAAATAAATAAGTTAATTGAATAATTTATTAAAAAGCTCGAACCCATTAAAAAATGAATGAATAGAACTTGAAGAAATTATCTAACCATCGAGTTTAACTTGTATTCGTAAAAAGTTTAATGAAAGAAAAGTAAAAATAATAAGTCCTAGCTAGTTGCAACAAAATTTCGAAAATAAACAATTTGATGTGTTCGGAAAAATAGAGGTAAAGACAAAAAAACAAACACCATGATGGGGCATGTCAGAAAAGTATAAATAATAATTCCAAATTTCAACAAAAGCTTAAAAATAAACAATTCGGCCTTGTTTGGTAAAAAGGTTAGAGTTGGCCTAGTCACTATCCCTCACAATTTTTCAAAAAAATCAACGACAAAATATTTTAACTTTTTCACTTTTTATATCAAATCATTCACTTTTTATTATTATTCAAATAAAAAAATCATTACAAAACAAAATTTTTTCACTTTTTCATACCACTTTTTCATTTTTTTTTTATACCAAACATTCTTATTTTTTTTCACATCAACAACAGTATCTAGGCCAACCCATTTACCAAACACCACCTTGATGTGTTTGGCAAAAAGGAGCTAAAGACAAAAACTCCATGAGGACTGAGGAGTGATGACTAATGACTATTGCCTAGTAATTAACCAGAAAACATATTGTATGATATGTATAGAAATTAGCATAAAGACAGCGAATAGATGAATTTGTTGTCATATTTTTCTAATAAAAAACTAGCATGTGTTACATATGTTAAATTACAAAAAGAATAATAATAATTGTTAAACTATGGATTCTACAGCAACTAGAACGAGTCAAAGACCTACGTGATATGACCAATCTCGAAGAAGCTTGCAGTTGAAATGAGGGATCTGTTCAAATTAATACTCTTGCAGCCTTCACTGGCCTGACCTAGTGGCGGAGCTACATGTAAGCCAGAGGTGATCACGGCCTCCACAAGAAATATTATAAAAAAAAAAGTTTGAGCATAATTCCAGCTATTGAGCACTCATCCAGCTACATAGGGTCCCCACAAAGAATTTTTTTTTTCCAGCTATTGAGCACATGATCAACTACATAAGGCCCCTCCAAGTATTAAAATATATATATATATATAATTGCTGGTCTGCTCCATCCTCCATGGCCCCACAAGTTATTAAAAAAAAATTGCTTTTTTTCCCTCTTTCTCACACACTCGCAGCCACACTTCCTCTGAGTTCTCTCCCTTTCTCTTCTCCGTCTCTCTCCCTCAGTCCCTCTGGCTCTCAAACGCTCTCTCTCTCAAAGTCAGACAGACGCAGTCACGCAGAGACACTCCAACTCCAACTCCAAGCCATAATCATTGATAAATAATAAATTGCATTTGTAACTTACAAGAGTGAAGGTCCGAAGATCAGATATCAGGTGAGTTTTGCATCCTTTGTTCCCTAAAAAATTAGAATTGATTTAGGGTTAATTTTATGCATTAAATCTTGATTTTTTCTCCCTTGATGAAAGAAGAGCACCCAAAAATTGTTTATGATTTAAATGGGTGTCATACTGTTATGTCTTTTTAGGGCAGCAATTAATGGAAGTTGGGAACTGATTACATTTGTAAATTTTCAGTGTGAAAAAAAATTTTAGGATGCAAAAAAAAAATTTAGGATGCGAAATTTTTTTTTTACGGCCCCTACATTGTGAAACATCTGGCTCCACCACTGGGCCCTGATCACACACAGCAGCTGCCAGAGTAGGAATATTGTTTTTATTTTCTTAATGGTCATTTTTTAAAAATAGTTATATTTTAATAAACGCTCAATACAAACAACATATGTAATGTAATGTAAGCTAGACAAATAACAAAAACTGATAATAACAAATACGTATACAGTCATAGTAAAAGACTTACTCTCTAATTCCTTCTTAAGCTAATATATTCAGGTGCAGCGTGCAAGGATATGTATTTGCACACATAAAAATCATAGTCTAGTAATGTGATTTCTAGAATTAATTTTTTATATATAAAAAGTGTTAAAGGTATAATATAACATGATTTGTTCGTAACTAAACAATGTATCCAAAGTTGAAAGGATAGTATAGTTTCAGAGTTTGAGTACAATTTCGTTACGTAATTAGTGATGGATTTGTATCAAATATCAATGAAAGCTACCCAATGAAGTGTCCGTCAAAGAGTAGAGTCTTTTACAAGACTCTCCACATATGGCTTTTGATATATATGGACCAAAATTAATGATAACGAGTACAAAAACGTCAACAATAAGGAGCACTTTTTGAAACCCTACTTGAAATATTAATCATGTAATGTGCCCCCACATTCTTCCTCCATTTATCTACGTACGGAGCAAATCAATCATCAACATGAGATAATATCTTCTCCATTTCAAATAAAATGGACCGTATTCATTTTATGATCAAAATTTAAACTAATGATATGTATAAAGTTAATCCTGACACTTTTAAAAAAAAAATTAAAAAAATTAAAAAATATATACCAATTTTTATTTAAAATGAAGAGAATCATTATCTATTAACAAATTTAATGATTGATTTTCTTCAAAAAGATGATCAGCCGCCCCACGTACGTGGATACAATACTTCCAACTGAAGTGATGAAAGAATGACGATTGATGGATGCTTCCCCCCGAACAAGTTTGGATTAGAGAGTGAGTGAGATAATTATAAAAAGGCCTGAGCTCCTGCCTGCAGCATAGGCACTCGATCGACAATATCCTTCAAAAGTTGATTCTCTTCTTCATGTTTCGCATGTCCTGTCTACAACAAAAATCACACTTTTTTAGGTCCTCGCGCGAGCTGGTTAATTTCCTTTGAGGCTCTAAAGAAATTATACGTCAGATAGCATCAGCCTTCATTTAGTAAAACATGTTTGATATCTTTAATTTGTCCAACATATCCGACTTTCATGCATATATATTGATTGGAAGAAGTACTCCCTCCGTTTCAACTACACCAGATAAGGATACAAAGCAATATCTGCATGCAGACCAAGTCAAACATAATTAATTATCTTGTTGTATTTGTAATTTCAACCTTGTACGCGCGTACAGCTCAAGACAAGTCAAAGACGGAAGACCTCATCATAATTGAGGCATTACAAACAACAATCATGTTTTATTATAATGCATGACGCATATATATTTATGTTTTTCAGAGAAAAGTAATTCATCAACGGGAATTAAGAGAAGTATATGTAGAAGAATGCAACATGTTACATGTCATATATATATATGAGTCAGACTTATATAACTTTAGTGGCAGATCAGACCACATATAGCGACCCATCTATCTTTTGGTGTTTCTGACGTGTGGTTAAGCTGCTCTTAGTGTTAATTCCAAGTGTAATGATCCATCATAATTCACATATTTTACGTGACGCTACTAATATGTCTTATTATTGATGCAACGGGTCGAGTTGTACGTATCTTTTTCTTTTCTTCTTTTGAGACCACAAACTCACCTTTCACATAAATCGTAAATAGAACACCAAATCATTAAACTAAACATACTTTTATATACGAAAAGAGTAATGGTATATAGTATGCTACTACCCCACTATGTAGATAAAATGATTATTGAGAGATGTTTGGAAATTCACAAGCTTCCCACCTGATGACGCAAGAGGCTAGCTAATTAGAGCATTAAAAAGTTGACTGTTTCGCCTAATTAAGAAAATTATGATGGGCTAGATGATAAGATCGAGTATCAACATCGATATATTCTAGCATATATAGTTCATCATCACAAATTAATTATTCACACAATTTTAGATTGATAATCTATATCTAATCCTTTTTGTTTTTGATAAATGAAAAAAATATTGAAGAGAAACAAATTAACACATCATTGAGTCTCATTTTAAGCAAAGCTCAAATCATCAGGTAGGAATAACTAGATACTAATCTATATCAAGTCCCTATATAAGGGTTTTTACACTTTCTAGGCAAGTCCAATATAGGTTTAGGAAGCTTTATTTCATAACTGGATTCGAATTCTCTACAATGACCAAACAAGTTTGGGCCTGGGCCTAAGAAGTTACTTACAAAAAAAAAAAAGCAATTGGGCCTAAGAACTTAATAAAAAAGGTTTGGGCCTAAGAAATCGAAGGGACATGTAAGGGGGGTTGAGATATATAGCCCAAGTTCAAAGAGGAGGCGTAAATTGTGTACAAGATACTAGCAAAAAAATTGTGTACATTTATGCATGTATGAGTAATTTAGGAGACGTTTTTAAGGGGTAGCTCAATCGGCTGTGAATCATGCTTCATGAAGTGAAGGTCGTTAGTTTGAATCTCTCATCTCCCTTCCTTTGTGTGGACATGTAAAAAATAAATAAATAAATAAATAATTTGTAAACTGTTATACAATTATTATATAATTTGGATTATGTGACAGTAAAATTTATTGAATTTTTTTTTTTTAGTTGATTTTTTTTTCTTATATTATTAAATTAAATAACAATCATTTAACAATCTACTAAATAATATTAGCATGTAAAAATTTATATAACTAAGAAGGCATATGCATATGTATTACTCTTACGATTATTCATATCGGAAGCAATCTCAGCGCATTTTATATTTCTTTTCTTTTAACTTTACTTTTTGACTTAGTAACCCAGGGCGCTTTACCTGCATTTGCAAGCAATGGGATCCCTCCTCAGTACTCCTCATAATAATATCTTTGGCAATTGGCATATACCGGCCGAAAGACATTAGGAAGGTGTTTAGATATTAATATAAGAATAATATTATTTAGTAGATTATTATGTGGTCGTCATACAATTGAGATGACATAATAATAAAAATCAGCATTTTGATCAATAAATACTCTTAAAAAGAAAAATTAAGAGCTGCTTTGTACTGCCACGTTATCCAAATCGTATAACAATCCATTAAAATAATATTTTTCTTAATCAAATAATTAAATTTCTCACTTTCTAAGTTTTATTTTTTATTAAAAAAAAAAAACGTAAAGCTAGAAACATTAATGATATAGGATTTGAAGTAGAAGAGATCGAGTGGGGTGGGGAGAGAACATGATCCTCTCCAGTCCATTATAGACGGGAGAATATCCAGTTCATGGCTAGGATTTCTTCTCACAAATCCTATGGTTATAAATGGGACATATATCCCACTAATAAAAATAATAATAAAATATTAAAAAAAATTAAAAACCAAATTAATAAAAAAAATAAGAAAAAAGAATGGGGTGGCTAGCAACCGCCACCCCCATTTTGGGTAGGAAGCCACCCCCAATGGCCGGCCAGGAGGTGGCTGAACCACCACCAAAAGCCTTGAGCCACCCCATGGGCCTTCGGGGTGGTCCCCAAGGGAAGTTAAAAAAAAAAAAAATAAATAAATAAACTTTTTAAGAATACGGCTTTTATGTTGGATAACATGTTTGACTTTCGTAAATGTAAAAATGAGAAAAAAAAAATAATAAAGTAAACAACTCGGGCTTTTTAAGAATTTATGAACGTTGAAATTTTTATAAAAGTGAATAGTGAGACTTTCGGAACGATCCTTTCAATTAGTAATTGCTTTTATCATAATTAGGGACCTTAATTTGAGATTATTTATTTACTTTTTATTATGGTCTGGGGTAGCCAAAGCCACCCCCATGGACCTTAGGGTTGGTCCCCAAGGGCCAAGTTAAAAAAAAAAAAAAAAAACTCTTTAAGAATACGACTTTTATGTTGGATAACATGTTTGACTTTCATAAATGTAAAAATGAGAAAAAAATAAAGTAAACAACTTGGACTTTTTAAGAATTTATGAATGTTGAAATTTTTATAAAAGTGAATAGTGAGACTTTCGGAATCGATCCTTTCAATTAGTAATTGCTTTTATCATAATTAGGGACCTTAATTTGAGATTATTTATTTACTTTTTATTATAACAATGACCTTAATTACAGAGTATTTGCTAACTTTTTACCATATTAGAGTTTTTTATTTTGTTATTTTGTTATTTTTTTATTTCATTGCAAGTCGATTTTCAATGGTTAGTTCTACCCAAAATTTGTATAATTTGGTATCAAAATTAGCTACCACGTCGAGTATGAAATCGAACACAAAAATCGAGTATGAGATTGAAGGAGTTGTGGCTTTGTGATCGAGTCACGGAGGGGACGACCTAGTACTATATATATGCATAGTATTAAATCGTTAAATACTGATAAAAAAGTGAAACCATGGATAAAGTGAGAGTTGTAACATAACTGCCCAATGTCAATGAAGCTTAGGATGAGACAAAAGAATGACCTAAATAGTTGGGTCATGCTCATCTTAATTACATTCAACAATATTTTTGCATGTCTACTCCAAATTTCCACCATTATCAATTAACTTATTTATTGTGAATAATTTCAACCATTATTTAGCACCTTAATTATAATATATGACACCTTGGGGCTGGGAAGAGAACCGTAAATGTGAGTGGTGGCCACGAAGAAATCTGCAACCGAAATTAATTGGTAGCTTTTCTTCGCATCAAATAAATCAGTGGTTTTCACACCCCCAATGGGCCAAGATGACCGACCCTTTTTTTTTTCTTCTCTAATAAATTTGAAAATGATTTTGGTTGCAATTTCGTCCACTCACTGGAGCTTGAAAGTTGAAACAAATATATGTAGAGTTCAGAGTTGCTAGGGAGCAATGCATATCGTGCCACGTGTACACAGTTTATCCATGTTTTCAGACTTTTTTTTGTTGACCTTTTCACCCCAACTCCTCCTTGACAGATCGGTTGACTTCCTAGTTTCCTTACGTGTTTTAAAGAAGTTCTCAAGGGTCAAGAAATCATACAGCATCGTTTTCACCGCCTAAAGTTTTTACCTTTTTAACGTTCTTCTGGTAATTATTTTAGTAAGAATTAGGCGAGCAATACTTTTTTCTTTTTGCGTGTCTCACGCCTATCTCTCACCTCGCTCGACCCGTACAATTTTAAAGAGGTGAATGTGAACTTCTTTTTATTTTACTCTTTCACACTCTTTCTTTCTTAGACTTTTTTCATCTTCTTCTTTGTTTGCTGATCTGCTCTTGTCTGCCATTTCCCATTTATTCTATATTTTTGTCTAGATTGCTAAGCCAACTGCAAAGTGCAAAATTCTTTCAACGCTTTAGGACTTATTTTTATGACTTGGGATTTGAGAATAGAATGTGATGCATAATTCTTGGAATAGACTGTTCTTACCTCTATTTAAGAGATTTACATTCATATATACTTCTTGACATTACAAACAAACTTCATTTACTACTCATCAATCTCTTCTCAAATCTCGAGTCAGGTCTGTGTTTTTCTTACTGAAAAAGGTATAAAAAAATATTTCTGAAATGAGAAAATGGGGTACGTGTTGCTCAAAATGAAGAATCATATTATGATTGTAAAACACTTCTAAAATTCATTTAAATATGAAAGATTATGATTAAGTTGTGCTGGAATTTTGTTGAAAGATTATGATTAGGTTAAAAATCCCTAGGTTAAAAAACGATTAGTTCTCGTAACACAATCGAGAAGAATCATAATTATCTCTTCATTTTTAACATAGACAATCACTGGACCTCCCAAGTACTGTCATTAGAATGTCAAAAGAAGAGAATTACACGACCTGCTTCATTACATCACAATCCTCCCAGAAAAAACAAAAAACAAAAACAAAAAAAGATAATGTAAGAGCTAATGATAACTAACTCACCAAAAAAAAAAAAACCTTTTTTTTGGGTTTTGTCCAACCCAACTCCAGAACTACCCCCATGGCATTTGGGGTTGGCTATGGTGGTTCGGCCACCCCCTGGCCGGCCATTGGGGGTTGCCGGCCACCCACTATGATAGCGAGCCACCTCTTTCTTTTTTTCTTATTTTTTTATTAATTTTTTTTTATTTAAAATAATATTTTATTATTATTTTTATTAGTGAGATATGTGTCCTATTTGTGGTCATAGGATTTCTATAAGAAATCCTAGCCATAAACTGGATATTCTCCAGTTCATTATGGACTGGAGAAATTCTTGTACCGGTGGGGAGTTGTAGGTCTCCGACCAAAAAGATGCACAGAATGGGATCGTTGCGGTCTGCAGAAGAAAATATTTGGGAAGATGGGGGAAATGCCTGTAACTAATAATTAAGAAGTGGACAATTAGGTTTAGGTTCGTTAATTGAGCCAAGTGCGACAACATCATTTACTTGGAAACTTATGGGATCAGTTCGGCAGCTTTAAAAAATGTGAGCAAATCTCCCTAGTGGAAGCTCAGATCCTAAAAGTAAGACACAAGTGTCTTAATGAATGTTTTGGGTCATAGGAAAGCAACAATTTACAAGTTTATATATGTATATGTGGGTTTGTTTGAGAGGGAGACATCAAGATAACCCTCATTGTCTTCCATGAAAAATAGAGATTTTTGGTATATTATAATTACAAATAATTAATTAGAATGTTGCTTGGGATAAGACTAAGCTTTGTTACATAAGTGGAGGGGTGGGGGTTGGGGTGTTTGATTATAGTAAGCAACTTAACCAATTGACTGTTAGGTTAATTTTTTCCATATTTGAGACTGTCCAACGGTCAAAAAGTCCAAAGACTCAAAATAAATAATTTCCCTTGTCCAATTTAACAGTTGCACAAGGAATTGGAAGGTGACTATTGAGCTTGTGGACCTAATACCCGGTCTATTAACCAATTGACTCAAGAACAAATGGTATAGCATTGCACTGGATTCTCTAATTTGGCATGTCAATTATAATTGTCTATGTGATCTCAGCATGAGGTGATCGAGTGGCATTTAGGAAACATAACAACATGGGAATTTCCAATGAGGTCATGACATGTGGCCGACGGCTTCAACAAATTTGCTCTAAAAGGCAGCAATTCGCCTCATTCTCTTTCACATTACCTTTGCTTTTCTAAAGTTATTTCTCAATAGCTATATATACTAACTTAAGTATCAGAGTTATCTCCTGATGGCCTGCTCCAATAAACTCTTTTGCTAAGTCATTTTTTGCTGCAAATACTTCTAATCTTAACCACTGCATACGGTCAACTGTTCTAACATAAAGCACATCTTTTTTAATTGACAAAATTATACATGCATTCAGTGAATTTTAAACCTACAGCCTCTTTATTTATCCCATTTATAGAAGAGAATTAAGGAAACACCATTTGAGCTTGAAGCTCGTTGGGATAGCACGTCTTTGTGCATATACGAATTTAAATCAGTCTCAATCCTATGACCTGTAAACGTACAGGTGATGCTTTTTAGAAGAAAAATATTATATGCACCTTCATCCTACACCCATCCCATTAGGTTACTACACCCATCCCATTAGGTTAAGGGTTAAATACTCCATACCCCCTAAGGGTTTTTTAACTTTATTTTTTTCCTCCTGTGGTTTCATTTTTATTATAGGAGGTACCTGTGGTTTTGATAAGTGACCAAATTAGTCCATCTGTTAGTTGACCCTTAGGACTGACACGTGGACCAATCCAACGTCGACACGTAGCACATATTTAATTTTTTTTAAAAAAAAATTATATATATATATATATATATATATATATAT
>NC_081545.1:32681227-32692841 GCF_901000735.1 Corylus avellana
CCCTTAGGTTAATGTAGACATTTGAGAAGCACATACAATTTAAGTAAAATATACGTACTTTTCACATGCTAAAAAGTACATGACACTTTTAGAGATTAGAGTAAAAGAATTTTCCGACGGTCGATTTTTGTAAGAAATTTATGTCATTCCCCAAACAAGTTGGGATTAGAGAGCGAGTGGGATTATAAAAAGGTCTGAGCTCCTGCAACTTAGGCACTCGACAATATCCTTCAAAAGCTGTTTCTCTTCTTCATATTCAACATTTCGTCCCCATCCAGAAAATGGCGACAGATCCAAAACCAAAGAATTTGGCTGAAGCAAATGAGTTTGTCTCATTGGAAAACCCAATATCCCGAAAGCGAAAACCAGGTTATCTTCTTAGGGCACTACTTGATGAACACTACCCGCCTGGTTTTCTCAGAAAGGTGAGATAAAGCTTCCAATATTTCAACCACACCAGTTGATCATGTCCTCACTACAACCAAAATGACACATTTTTTTGGTTTCTGATCAAGCTGGTTTTCTTTTTTTCTTTTTAAGAAATTATATGTCAGGCAGCATCAGCCTCTCCCCATGCATATGTTTCATATCTTTGTCCAATATCCGGCATGCATGACTCATATTTATCTTTTTGAGAGAAAATAATATAACATTTCATATATATGGTTTCGTCAAGTATGTATATATATATAACTTTATTTGCATGCATAAGACGATATAACAGGTGGTGGCAGAGACTATTGCGACCTATCTTTTGGTGTTTGTGACGAGTGGTTCAGCTGCTCTTAGCGCAGCTGATGAAAACAGAGTCTCAAAACTGGGAGCCTCCGTTGCCGGAGGGCTTATTGTGACTGTGATGATCTATGCAGTAGGACACATCTCCGGCGCACACATGAACCCGGCCGTCACTCTAGCTTTTGCAGCTGTCAGACATTTTCCATGGAAGCAGGTACGTAACATGACCTTCTCAAAAACCCCATGGTCGAAACTCGAAAGTAGGCCCCTGGAGGCTTCCTTTACTGTTCTCTTAGGTTCCAACTTCCATCCATGGACAATGTGATGTCAAAATTGTTATTTATTTATTTTTTAAAAAAAATCATTTTCATTTAGTTTTACAAATGAAAATTTACTTGTCTCTAGTTACTATTTATGTTCTTAACATGTTCCTTATATATATAGGCAAGACGCGGAAGCTCTTTTGACTTGGCAACGGGCCCATGCGGGGCGGGTTGGCTGTCAAAATTTTTATTTACTATAATTTTTTTCCTTTTCATTTAGTTTTACAATTTTATTTTTTTATTTTTTTTTTAAAGTAGTTTTATAAAATTGTTATTTGTCTATTTATCATATATAGTATGTATAGATAATATTTATGTTACACAGAACACTACAAAAGTTTCTTAGTCATTTCCCCTCAAATTGTCACATGAAAATAGTAATATTGTCCGTGGACTCCGTTGGTTTTTGCTCCAAACATTACCTCCCATTTAAAAATTCAGGACTTCCAGACAATTTTATCACATAATTTACAAAGGAATAAAAGAAGCATCTTCTTTGGCCTTAAATGTTAAACATAATTCAAAGAAGCATAAATATTACATGTAATATTGAAGTATTACATGGAAAATAAACCAATTGAATATATATATATATATATATATATGATAACGTACAGAAGTAACAATGGAATGAAAGAAGCATTTTGTTGCAGGTCCCAGTTTATGCAGCAGCTCAACTGGGTGGAGCTATTTCTGCTGCATTCACACTGCGTGTAATATTGTACCCAATAAAGGATCTCGGCACTACATCACCAACAGGAACAGAAATTGAAGCTCTGGCCACGGAGATAGTGGTGACATTTACTATGATGTTCACCGCTTCAGCTGTTGCAACGGATACTAAAGCTGTAAAATTTTATTCACATTCCAAATTTTACAAAGCTTTTCAAAACGGTAGATTTACTCATTAGATTATGTCTCCCTTTCGCCAGATAGGAGAGCTTGCGGGTCTTGCAGTTGGTTCTGCAGTATGCATTACATCCATCTTTGCCGGGTAGGTAAAATTAATTCTTAATTTTTTTTTTTTTTTTGATACGAGGATTCACCTATAAGGCCGGACAGTACTTCGGGCTACTACCTTTTTGAAAGGTGGGTACTGACTGTAGAGGCCCAACCAAGGATCCACTGACTAATTCCTGGATCCGTGCACCGCACCGACGAAAATTTTTCCACACGGATCAGGCAAGTCATTGGCTTCACTAGGGAGTGTGGCCCCAAGGGGGAGGTAGCACCTAGCACTCCAGCAGGATTCAAACTTGAGACCAAGAGGGAGCACACCGGCCACTTGATACCAAGCTCTTCACGAACTGAGCCAACCCCTTGGGGTTAATTCTTAATTTTTTACCTTACCTATGAACACTATTCCTTATAAATCTAAATAATGAATGCTAACAAGTTGTCGAGTCATGGCCAGACCAATATCAGGGGGATCTATGAACCCAGCGAGGACAATAGGTCCAGCAATTGCAAGCGCATCCTATAAGGGGATTTGGGTGTATTTCGTCGGCCCAGTTACTGGAACGCTTCTAGGGGCATGGGCTTACAAACTGATTCGGGTGCCGGATGAATTGGCTCACCCAGTATCCACCTAGGAGCAGCGAAGAGATCGAGGCGATTAAATATCCTGAGAATTCTGTGTGAAGGGATGGTTGTGCCCACGATGGGAAATTGTGACAAGCTTCCCCGTATCTGGAATTCCAACAAGTCTTACAAGGGCATATGCGCAACATCTTGTATATGCTTTTGTGGTTAGCTTTCTATATATATATTAGTAATGTGACACCCACCACCTGTGTAATAGTTATGATAATACAAAAACACACCATAAGTCTGTCGATTACAAACTTACAACAGTGACACACGAGGGCACCACTAGCAAATCCAAAAAAAAATTGAAGTCTGGTCTTTGCCTCGCACGAAAAGAGTGAAACTCTTTCCTCCCTACTGTTGGGCAATGCCCTTACCATTTTTTATACGGAACAATATGAAGCGAGGCAACATCATCAATGCAGATTGAAGGAACACGTAAATGTAGGCCAAAGGCATATTAATACACATCAATTTAATCTTATATTTAACTACTATATATAATAATACACATCAATATGTTAGGAAACTAAATACGTAAGTGATATGTGCAAGGTCATACGAACCGAATAAATACCGTCACCTTAAACAAAGTGCATCATAAAGCAGTTTTTTCACACACCATAAAACTCCCTGAGTTAATTGTAATGCTCTTGGTACAATTATCAGTTTTGTAAATCCCCACAAGTCGATCGGCCAATTCAAACATGTTGTTTCTGAGGCTGCACATAGCATTAAATATAAGACAAAGAACAGCGTAAGAAACTATATCAGTAGCTAGCAATAACTCCAGGGGCATCCAGCCTACCTTATGATTATAAACTGTGTGTCCTTTGTCCGGTCCTTTACATAGTGCCCCACAATAGAAACATTTTTGAAGTCAGCGCACCATATCAACCAAACTAAGCCAATGTAGACCCGTAGAAAAAGAAAAAGATATAGATAAAATGATTTTTAAAAAAATGAAAGTACGTTAAAGGATTCAAGAAAAATAGCCCGCCCAGAATCAATTTCATCCATTACATAAAGTGGGATTGGCTTGTAGTGATGAAGTGCAAAAACAAGAGCTAATGAACTCAGAGTCTGAAAGCAATAAAATGAACAACAATATATTACTCAACTGAATAAGATTCAGAGATTTTATATACTAGTCATTTAGGGAGATCAGACGCCCAAATAAACTAAGGTTAAGTCAACAATATTCAAATATAACCTTTTCGCCACCCGATAAATTGGCAATATTCTTCCAGCAAGAACTATTTTACGTAATTGAAAAGAGAAAACCAACTTTAGAATTATCTTTAATTTCCTCCAAGACTTTCTCCTCATCCAGCAAGAACTTTTGCAGTTTTGGAATATTTTCCTCAAGTTTTGGAATCAGGGCTGTGGAGTCTTCGCACTCCTTTTCTAACTCAATGATCTTTGATGAATCCTGAAATAGAAACAAATTAACACATCATTGAGTCTCATTTTAAGCAAAGCTCAAATCATCAGGTAGGAATAACTAGATACTAACCTATATAAGGGTTTTTACACTTTTTAGGCAAGTCCAAAATCGGTTTAGGAAGCTTTATTTCATAACTGGATTCGAATTCTCTACAATGACCAAACAAGTTTGGGCCTAAGAACCTACTTACCAAGAAAAATAAAGAAGCAATTGGGCCTAACAACTTAATAAAAAAGATTTGGGCCTAAGAAATCGAAAGGACATGTAAGGGGGGTTGACATATATAGCCCAAGTTCAAAGAGGAGGCGTAAATTGTGTACAAGAGACTAGCAAAAAAATTGTGTACATTTGTGTTTGTATGAGTAATTTAGGAGAATGTTGTTCCTAAAGGATAATTCAATCGGTTGTGAATTATGTCTCATGAAGCGGAGGTCATTAGTTTGAATCTCTCATCTCCCTTCCTTTGTGTGGACATGTAAAAAAAATAAATAAATAAAAAATTAGTAAACTGGTATACAATTATTATATAATTTGAATGATGTGGCAGTAAAAATTATTGATTTTTTTTTTTTTAGTTGATTTTTTTTTCTTACATCATTAAATTAAATAATAATCATATAACAATTTACTAAATAATATTAGTGTGTGAAAATTTATATAACTAAGAAGGCATATGCATATGTATTACTCTTACAATTATTCATATCAAAAACAATCTCAGCGCACTTTTATATTTCTTTTCTTTTCTTTTCTTTTAATTTTACTTTTTGACTTAGTAACCCAGGGCGCTTTACCTGCATTTGCAAGCAATGGGGATCCCTCTTCAGTCCACCAAATAATATCTTTGGCATGTACCTACCCATGACTCAATGTTCTAATTGAATAGCTTCGATCGTCTCAAATCACTTCCAATCTGAGCTTAAAAATTAATGTTATTGATTTTTTTCTCTTTTAAAGTGTTGATCAATAGTTAATTTTTACTGTCATATCATAAAATTATATAATAAACTTTTTTTTTTTTTTTTTGAGTGGAAATAACATTAATTTATAACTGTGAAGGCATATTACTCTTTGGATTATTCATATTGCGAGCAATCTTATCGCACTTTCATCTTTGTCTGAACTTTTCTTTTTGACTTGGTAATTAACCCAGGGCCCTTTACCTGCATTTGCAAGCAATGGGATCCCTCCTCTGTACTCCTCATAATAATATCTTTGGCAATTGGCATATACCAGCCGAAAGAGATTAGGAAGGTGTTTAGATATTAATATAAGAATAATGTTATTTAATTAGTAGATTATTATGTGGTCATCATACAATTGAGATGACATAATAATAAAAATCAGCATTTTGATCGGTAAATACTTGTAAAAAGAAAAATTAAGAGCTGCTTTGTATTGTCACGTTATCTGAATTGTATAACAATCTATTAAAATAGTATTTTTCTTAATCAAATAATTAAATTTCTCACTTACTAAGTTTTATTTTTTATTTAAAAAAAAAAGCACGTAAAGCTAGAAACATTAATGATCTATATAAGATTTGAAGTAGACGAGAGTGGGGTGGGGAGTTGTAGGTCTCTGACCAAAAAGACGCGCGGAAAGGTATCGTTGCGGTCTGTAGAAGAAGATATTTGGGAAGATGGGGGAAATGCCTGTAACTAATAATTAAGGCGTGGATAATTAGGTTTAGGTTCGTTAATTGAGCCACTTGTGACAACATAATTTACTTGGAAACTTTAAACTTATGGGATCAGTTCGGCAGCTTTAAAAAAATGTGAGCATATCTCCCTAGTGGAAGCTCAGATCCTAAAAGTAAGACACAAGTGTCTTAATAAACGTTTTGGGTCATAGGAAAGCAACTATATATTTACAAGTTTAAATAGACGACAATTTTGTGAGTAATATATTATATATATAAATGTGAGCATATCTCCCTAGTGGAAGCTCAGATCCTAAAAGTAAGACACAAGTGTCTTAATAAACGTTTTGGGTCATAGGAAAGCAACTATAAAATAGAGATTTTTGGTATATTATAATTACAAAAAATTAATTAGAAAGTTGCTTGGGATAAGACTAAGCTTTGTTACATAAGGTGGGTGGGGGGGACTGTTTGGTTTTTTCCAGTATATTATAATTACAAAAAATTAATTAGAAAGTTGCTTGGGATAAGACTAAGCTTTGTTACATAAGGTGAAGGGGGGGGCGGATTGTTTGGTTTTTTCCATATTTGACCAACGGTCAAAAAGTCCAAAGACTCCAAAGAAATAATTTCGCTTGTCCAATTTAACAGTAGCACAAGGAATTGGGAGGTGACTATTGAGCTTGTGGACCTAATACACGGTCTATTAACCAATTGACTCAAGAACAAATGGCATGCCACTGCATTGGATTCTCTAATTTGGCATGTCAATTATAATTGTCTATGTGATCTCAGCATAAGGTGATCGAGTGGCATTTAGGAAACATAACAACATGGGAGTTTTCAATAAGATCATGACACGTAGCCGACGGTTACAACAAATTTGCTATAAAAGGCGGCAGTTCGTCTCTTTCTCTTTTACGTTACCTTTACTTTCCTAAAGTTATTTCTCAATAGCTATATATGTTAACTTAAGTATCAGAGTTATCATTTGACAGCTCGCTCCAATAAACTCTTTTGCTAAATCTGTTTTTGCTGCAAGTACTTCCAATCGTCACCATGGCACACGATCAATTGTTCTAACATAAAGCACATCTTTTTTAATCAACAAAATTATACATGCATTCAGTGAATTTTAAACCTACAGCCTCTTTATTTATCCCATTTATAAAAGAGAATTAAGGAAACACCATATGAGCTTGAAGCCCGTTGGCATAGCACGTCTTTGTGCATATACGAATTTAAATCAATCTCAATGCTATGACCTGTAAAAGGTACAGGCGATGATTTTTAGAAGAAAAATATTATATGCACTTTCATCCTACACCCATCCCATCATCACCTCTTAGATCAGCTCTCGCAAAAAAAAAAAATTCAATGATGGATGGAGAATATCACATCAACCTAACGGAGTGAAAGTGAGATAAAGGTGTAGTATATAACTTTACTCTTTTTAGAATTATCTATGTTTTTTCTTAACAGATATAAATTTTCTACAAATTGGGTTGTATGAATTCTTTCAAACTCAATTGGTCTCTAAAAAAATCATGTCTCTTGAGAAATACATTTGAGAAGCATATACTATTTAAGAAAAATATATGTACTTCTTCCATGCTGCTGAAAAATACATGATACTTTTAGAGATTAGGGTAAAAAAATTTCCCTACGGTCGATTTTGTATGAAATTTATGTCATTCCCCAAACAAGTTGGGATTAGAGATCGGGCGAGTGGGATTAAAAAAAGGTTTGAGCTCCTGCAACTTAGGCACTCGACAATATCCTTCAAAAGTTGATTCTCTTCTTCATCTTCCACATTTCGTCCCTATCCAGAAAATGGCGACAGATCCAAAACCAAAGAATTTGGCTGAAGCAAATGAGTTTGTCTCATTGGAAAACCTAATATCCCGAAAGCGAAAACCAGGTTATCTTCTTAGGGCACTACTTGATGAACATTACCCGCCTGGTTTTCTCAGAAAGGTGAGATAAAGCTTCCAATATTTCAACCATGCACATCAGTTGATCATGTCCTCATGACTACAACCAAAATGACACATTTTTTTGGTTTCTCAAGCTGGTTTTCTTTTTCTTTTCTTTTTTTCCTTTTTAAGAAATTATATGTCAAGCAGCATCAGCCTCTCCCATGCCTATGTTTCATATCTTTGTCCAACATTTCATATATACTTTAGCAAAGTTTCATCAAGTATATATATAACTTTATTGGCATGCATAATGTAGCAGGTGGTCGCAGAGACAATAGCGACCTATCTTTTAGTGTTTGTGGCGTGTGGTTCAGCTGCTCTTAGCGCAGCTGATGAAAACAGAGTCTCAAAACTGGGAGCCTCCGTTGCCGGAGGGCTTATTGTGACTGTGATGATCTATGCAGTAGGACACATCTCCGGCGCACACATGAACCCGGCCGTCACTCTAGCTTTTGCAGCTGTCAGACATTTTCCATGGAAGCAGGTACGTAACATGACCTTCTCAAAAACCCCCCATGGTCGAAACTCGAAAGTAGGCCCCTGGAGGCTTCCTTTTTTGGCAATTTCATACTGTTCTCTTAGGTTCCAACTTCCATCCAAGGACAATGAGATGTCAAAATTGTTATTTATTTATTTAAAAAAAAAAAAAACCATTTTCATTTAGTTTTACAAATGAAAATTTACTTGTCTCTAGATACTATTTGTGTTCCTATCATGTTCCTTATATATATAGGCAAGATGCGGAAGCTCTTTCGACTCGGCTACTGGCCCATGCGGGGCGGGCTGGCTATCAAAATTGTTATTTAATTACTATAACTTTTTTCCTTTTCATTTAGTTTTACAATTCTTATCTTTTCTTTCTTTTCTTTTTTTTTTTCTTTTTTTGAAAGTAGTTTTATAAAATTGTTATTTGTCTTTTATATCATATATAGTATGTATAGATAATATTTATGTTACACAGAACACTAAAAAAGTTTCTTGGTCATTTCCCCTTAAATTGTCACATGAAAATAGTAATATTGTCCGTGGACTCGGTTTTTGTTCCAAACATTATCTCCCATTTAAAAATTCAGGACTTCCAGACAATTTTAACACATAATTTACAAAGGAATAAAAGAAGCATCTTATTTGGCCTTAAATGTTAAACATAATTCAAAGAAGCATAAATACATGTAATATTGAAGTATTAACAGAAGTAACAAAGGAATGAAAGAAGCATTTTGTTGCAGGTCCCAGTTTATGCAGCAGCTCAACTGGCTGGAGCTATTTCTGCTGCATTTACACTGCGTGTAATATTGTACCCAATAAAGGATCTCGGCACTACATCACCAACCGGAACAGAAATTGAAGCTCTAGTCACAGAGATAGTGGTGACATTTACTATGATGTTCACCGCTTCAGCTGTTGCAACGGATACTAAAGCTGTAAAATTTTATTCACATTCCAAATTTTACAAACCTTTTCAACACGGTAAATTTACTCATTAGATTATGTCTCCCTTTCCCCAGATAGGAGAGCTTGCGGGTCTTGCAGTTGGTTCTGCAGTATGCATTTCATCCATCTTTGCCGGGTAGGTAAAATTAATTCTTAATTATTTACCTTAACCATGAAAACTATTCCTTATAAATCTAAATAATGAATGCTAACAAGTTGTCGAGTCATGGCCAGACCAATATCAGGGGGATCTATGAACCCAGCGAGGACAATAGCTCCAGCAATTGCAAGCGCATCCTATAAGGGGATTTGGGTGTATTTCGTCGGCCCAGTGACTGGAACGCTTCTAGGGGCATGGGCTTACAAACTGATTCGGGTGCCGGATGAATTAGTTCACCCAATATCCACTGAGGAGCAGCGAAGGGAGGTGATTAAATATCCTGAGAATTCTGTGTGAAGGGATGGTTGTGCCCATGATGGGGAAATTGTGACAAGCTTCCCCGAATCTGGAATTCCCACAAGTCTTACAAGGCATATGTCCAACATCTTGTATATGCTTTTGTGGTTAGCTTTCTATATATATTAGTAATGTGACACCCACCACCTGTGTAATAGTTATGATAAGTACAAAAACAGACCATAAGTCTGTCGATTACAAACTTACAACAGTGGCACACGAGGGCACCACTAGCAAATCCAAAAAAAATTGAAGTCTGGTCTTTGCCTCTCACGAAAAGAGTGAAATTCTTTCCTCCCTACTGTTGGGCAATGCCGTTACCATTTTTCATACGGAATAATATTAAGCGAGGCAACATCAATGCAGATTGAAGGAACTCGTAAATGTATGCCAAAGGCATGATTAATACACATCAATTTAATCTTATATTTAACTACTATATATAATAATACACATCAATATGTTAGAAAACTAAATACGTAAGTAATATGCGCAAGGCCATACGAACCAAATAAATACTGTCACCTTAAACAAAGTGTATCATAAAGCAGTTTTTTCACACACCATAAAACTATCTGAGTTAATTGTAATGCTCTTGGTGCAATTATCAGTTTTGTAGATTCCCACAAGTCGATCGGCCAATTCAAACATGTTGTTTCTGAGGCTGCATATGGCATTAAAGATAAGACAAAGAACAGCATAAGTAAATATATCAGTAACTAGCAATAACTCCAGAGGATTATCTAACCTACCTTATAATTATAAATTGTGCGTCTTTTGTCCGGTCCTTTACATAATGCCCCACAATAGAAACATTTTTGAAGTCTGCACACCGTATGGAATAAAATAAGCCAATGTAAACTTGTAGAAAAAGAAAAAGATAAAGATAAAACGATTTAAAAAAAAAATGAAAGTATGCTAAAGGATTCAAGAAAAATACCCTGCGCAGCATCAATTTCATCCATTACATACAACGGAGTTGGCTTGTAGTGATGAAGTGCGAAAACAAGAGCTAATGAACTCAGAGTCTGAAAGCAATAAAAGGAACAACAATATATTACTCAACTGAATAAGATTCAGTAATTTCAATTGCTAGTTATTCAGGGAGATCAGACGCCCAATAAACTGAGGTTAAGTCAACAATGTTCAAATATAACCTTTTCGCCACCCAATAAATTGGCAATATTCTTCCAGCTCTTCTTTGGTGGCCTTACACCGAAAACAACACCTTCACTCCTTCAGAGAAAGGATCCAAAGAGTCCACAAGCTCAAGTTCGGCGTCACCCCCAAGTGTGATCATCTATAGCAAGTTCATTAAACAGGCAAAACTAAAATTATTACTAGCGCATATATGTTACAAGAAGAAAAGGAAATGAGGATGACACAAGCAGCATCAATTATGGGAAAAAAGGGCCAATCAAGTGTAATTATTCAATGAGAGAACACAATTCAGCGCCTAAATACAAATGCCATCTGCGATTCAAACTGTTTTATGCATATTCAAATCATTTTCATATGAAGAACAAATAGTCAAAAAGAACGACCATAAAGTTTATAATCCAGTAAAAATTTGAGAGAGGAGATCTATTCACCAACCTGATACATCTCCTTTAGCTTCAAAGATATTGCATTGAAGCCTGCCATGAACTCATCCAACCTGCTATCAATATATTCTAAGCATATATAGATCATCATCACAAATTAATTATTCACACAATTTTAGATTGATAATCTATATCTAATCCTTTTTTCTTTTTGATAAATGAAAATATATATATATATATATATATATATATATATATTGAAGAGAAAAAAATTAACACATCATTGAGTCTCATTTTAAGCAAAGCTCAAATCAACAGGTAGGAATAACTAGATACTAATCCATATCAAGTCCTATAAAAGGGTTTTTACACTTTTTAGGCAAGTCCAATATAGGTTTAGGAAGCTTTATTTCATAACTGGATTCGAATTCTCTACAATGACCAAACAAGTTTGGGCCTAAGAACC
>NC_081545.1:32692861-32696543 GCF_901000735.1 Corylus avellana
AACGACGTCGTTTTGATATTTATTTTTCATATTAGTAAATATTCGTTATATTTTTCTAACGAAACTCGTCTAGCTCAGTTGGTTGAGCGCATGCCGTACGCCTACTGGTCGTGGGTTTGAGTCCCATGCTGGTCGCCTTTTACTTACATTTTTACTTATCAAAATAAAATATTTTCCTAGTCAAAACGGCGTCGTTTTGTCTTGAATTTGTGCCCTATATAATCTCATTTAGAACCTCTCTTCCGTTTCCCCTAACCCTCGCCGCGGCCGTCCCTCTCATCTTCCTCTCTTTGTCACTCTCCTCTCATCTCTTCCTCTCTCTCACTCTCATCTAATCTATGCCTCTCTCTCACTCTCCTCTCATCTTTGCCTCTCTCTATCACTCTCACTCATGACTCCACCTCTATGTTTATTTTTATATGATTTTTATTTTATTTTTTTGCTGTTTGGTTGCCAAGAAAGTGGAGGAAAAGAGGTATTTTCTTGCTAAGCATGTTTTAGAATTTAGACTCGAGTTTCTGTGCCTTTTTTGGTTCAAGTTGTGTTCCCTGATTTAGTATTTTTAATCTAATTAAGAATTCTTTTTCTTTCTGATGTTTGGTTGCCGAGAAAGTGAAGGAAAATTTCTTTTTCTTACCGTTTGGGCTTGATTTTTCAATCTATTTTCTTGCTGATTGTGACCCAGCCCAACCCGACATTACCGACCGTCACCGTAACCGACTCGGCGGTGACGGTCGGTGGCGGTACAAATCATTGTCGGAAAAAGTCGGTGAATTTACCGACTTTACCGACTTTGGAGCGGAAGCAAAAATTTCCTACCGTAACCGACCGTAACCGACCGACGCTCACCCCGGTAAATATATCAGTAACTAGCAATAACTCCAGAGGATTATCTAACCTACCTTATAATTATAAATTGTGTGTCTTTTGTCCGGTCCTTTACATAATGCCCCACAATAGAAACATTTTTGAAGTCTGCGCACCGTATGGACTAAAATAAGCCAATGTAAACTTGTAGAAAAAGAAAAAGATAAAGATAAAACGATTTTAAAAAAAATGAAAGTATGCTAGAGGATTCAAGAAAAATACCCAGCGTAGCATCAATTTCATCCATTACATACAGCGGAGTTGGCTTGTAGTGATGAAGTGCGAAAACAAGAGCTAATGAACTCAGAGTCTGAAAGCAATAAAAGGAACAACAATATATTACTCAACTGAATAAGATTCAGTGATTTCAATTGCTAGTCATTCAGGGAGATCAGACGCCCAATAAACTGAGGTTAAGTCAACAATGTTCAAATATAACCTTTTCGCCACCCGATAAATTGGCAATATTCTTCCAGCTCTTCTTCGGTGGCCTTACACCGAAAACAACACCTTCAGAGAAAGGATCCAAAGAGTCCACAAGCTCAAGTTCGGCGTCACCCCCAAAAGTGATCATCTATAGCAAGTTCATTAAACAGGCAAAACTAAAATTATTACTAGCGCATATATGTTACAAGAAGAAAAGGAAATGAGGATGACACAAGCAGCATCAATTATGGGGAAAAAAGGGCCAATCAAGTGTAATTATTCAATGAGAGAACACAATTCAGCGCCTAAATACAAATGCCATCTGCGATTCAAACTGTTTTATGCATATTCAAATCATTTTCATATGAAGAACAAATAGTCAAAAAGAACGACCAGAAAGTTTATAATCCAGTAAAAATTTGAGAGAGGAGATCTATTCACCAACCTGATACATCTCCTTTAGCTTCAAAGATATTGCATTGAAGCCTGCCATGAACTCATCCAACCTGCTATCGATATATTCTAAGCATATATAGATCATCATCACAAATTAATTATTCACACAATTTTAGATTGATAATCTATATCTAATCCTTTTTTCTTTTTGATAAATGAAAATATATATATATATTTAAGAGAAACAAATTAACACATCATTGAGTCTCATTTTAAGCAAAGCTCAAATCAACAGGTAGGAATAACTAGATACTAATCCATATCAAGTCCTATAAAAGGGTTTTTACACTTTTTAGGCAAGTCCAATATAGGTTTAGGAAGCTTTATTTCATAACTGGATTCGAATTCTCTACAATGACCAAACAAGTTTGGGCCTAAGAACCTACTTACAAAAAAATTAAGGGTTAAATATTAAATACCCCCCCTGGGGTTTTATTGCTTTATTTTTTTCTTCTCTAGGATTTGATTTTTATTACATGAGGTCCCTGTGATTTTGATAATAGACCAAATTAGTCTTCTGTCATTTGACTTAACGGAATTCCACGTGGACCAATCAAAAGTTGACACGTGGCACGTACTTAATTTTTTTAAAATTTTTTAAAAAAAAAACAAAAAAAGAACAAAAAAAAAGGAAAAAAAACTGGGGGTGGCCTGGCCACCCCCATGGCCAAAGGCCAACCCCAAATGGCCAAGAGCCAACCCCAATTTTTTTTTTTTTTTTTTTTTTAAAAAAAAAAATACATTTTTTTTTAATTTTTTTTTTTTAAAAAAAAAAATAGGTGCCACATGTCAACATTTGATTAGTCAACGTGGAATTCCGTTAAGTCAACTAACGGTCAATTGATAGAGGACTAATTTGGTCTATTATCAAAACCACAGGGACCTCTTGTGATAAAAATCAAATCCTAAGAGAAAAAAATAAAACAATGAAACCCTAGAGGGTATTTAGTATTTAACCCAAAAATTAAAGAAGCAATTTGTCCTAACAACTTAATAAAAAAGTTTTGGGCCTAAGAAATCGAAGGGACATGTAAGGGGAGTTGAGATATATAGCCCAAGTTCAAAAAGGAGGCGTAAATTGTGTACAAGATACTAGCAAAAAAATTGTGTACATTTATGCATGTATGAGTAATTTAGTAGACTGTTGTCCTTAAGGAGTAGCTTAATCGGCTGTAAATTACGCCTCATGAAGCAGAGGTCATTAGTTCGAATCTCTTATCTCCCTTCCCTTGTGTGGACATGTAAAAAAAAAATAAAAAAAAATAGTAGACCGTTATACAATTATTATATAATTTGGATGATGTGGCAGTAAAAATTATTAAAAAAAAAAATTTGAGTTGATTCTTTTTCTTACATTATTAAATTAAATAACAATCATATAACAGTCTACTAAATAATATTAGTGTGTTAAAATATATATAACTAAGAAGCCATATGCATATGTATTACTCTTACGATTATTCATAGCGCACTTTTATATTTCTTTTCTTTTAACTTTACTTTTTGACTTGGTAACCAAGGGCACTTTACCTGCATTTGCAAGCAATGGGGATCCCTCTTCAGTCCACCAAATAATATCCTTGGCATGTACCTACCCATGACTCAATGCTCTAATTGAATAGCTTCGATCTTCTCAAATCACTTTCCAATCTTACTCCATACCCTTCTAGGGTTTCTCAACTTTATTTTTTCTTTTATGTGGTTTCATTTTTATCACAGGAGGTCCCTATAGTTTTGATAAGTAACCAAATTAGTCCATCCGTTAGTTGACCATTATGACTGACACGTGGACCAATAAGATGTCGACACGTGGCACATATTTAATTTTTTTTAAAAAAAATTATTATTTTTTAATTAAAAAAATGTTTTTTTTTATTGAAAAAAAAGGGAAAAAAAATTGGGGGTGGCTCCTTGGCCATTTGGGGGTGGCCGA
>NC_081545.1:32696643-32700183 GCF_901000735.1 Corylus avellana
GATTTGAAAATTTAGGGGGGGGTCTGCAAAATCGGCCGAAAGTTCAGGAGAGCTTAGTGAAGTTTTCCCAATATATTATTATGAGGAGTACTGAGGAGGGATCCCATTGCTTGCAAATGCAGGTAAAGGCCCTGGGTTACCAAGTCAAAAAGAAAAGTTCAAACAAAAGATAAAAGTGCGCTAAGATTGCTTGCAATATGGATAATCCAAAGAGTAATACACATATGCCTTCATAGTTATAAATTAATGTTATTTCCACAAAAAAAAATAAATTATTTAGATTATTATATATTTATGATGTAACCGTAAAAAATTAAGTATTGATCAACACTTTAAAAAAGAGAAAATCAATAACATTAATTTTGCAAGAATACCCATACCCTCTTGCGGCTTAACTTTATTTTTCCCCGTGGTTTTATTTTTACTGCTGCGAGGCCCATGCTATTGGAGAAGCGACCAAATTATCTATCCGTTAGTTGATCGTTAGATTCGACATCGGGACCAATCGACGTCGACACGCAGCAATATACGACTCTTTTAAATTAACAAAATGTATTTTTTTTTTATTTTTAAAAAAGAAACGGGAAAATTCCACATGTGGGTATCGACCGGCTAGGCCAATTCCCCATGGAGTTCAATCGGGTGGCCTCACACCCTCATTGACCTGCGGGGTGGCCTTAAACCACCTCAATCGACCACCTGTAGGTGGTTTCTAGCCACCCCCCAAATGGCCAAGGAGCCGTTCCAATTTTTTCCCCTTTTTTTTTTTTCCAATAAAAAAAAGATTTTTTTAATTAAAAATAATAAATTTTTTAAATTTTTTTTTTTAAAATGAGTCAGGTACCACACGGTCGATCTTATCGTCTGTTTGTCGTTCTAACTACCAATTGATGTGACTATTTGTCACTTATCAAAACTATATGCACTCCTCCTCAGCGATAAAATGAAACCACAATTAATAAAAATAAAGCCGGTAACCCAATGACAGCAAGATTTGAAAGTGATTTGAGAAGATCGAAGCTATTCAATTAGAGCATTGAGTCATGGGTAGGTACATGCCAAGGATATTATTTGGTGGACTGAAGAGGGATCCCCATTGCTTGCAAATGCAGGTAAAGTGCCCTTGGTTACCAAGTCAAAAAGTAAAGTTAAAAGAAAAGAAATATAAAAGTGCGCTATGAATAATCGTAAGAGTAATACATATGCATATGGCTTCTTAGTTATATATATTTTAACACACTAATATTATTTAGTAGACTGTTATATGATTGTTATTTAATTTAATAATGTAAGAAAAAGAATCAACTCAAATTTTTTTTTTTAATAATTTTTACTGCCACATCATCCAAATTATATAATAATTGTATAACGGTCTACTATTTTTTTTTATTTTTTTTTTACATGTCCACACAAGGGAAGGGAGATAAGAGATTCGAACTAATGACCTCTGCTTCATGAGGCGTAATTTACAGCCGATTAAGCTACTCCTTAAGGACAACAGTCTACTAAATTACTCATACATGCATAAATGTACACAATTTTTTTGCTAGTATCTTGTACACAATTTACGCCTCCTTTTTGAACTTGGGCTATATATCTCAACTCCCCTTACATGTCCCTTCGATTTCTTAGGCCCAAAACTTTTTTATTAAGTTGTTAGGACAAATTGCTTCTTTAATTTTTGGGTTAAATACTAAATACCCTCTAGGGTTTCATTGTTTTATTTTTTTCTCTTAGGATTTGATTTTTATCACAAGAGGTCCCTGTGGTTTTGATAATAGACCAAATTAGTCCTCTATCAATTGACCGTTAGTTGACTTAACGGAATTCCACGTTGACTAATCAAATGTTGACATGTGGCACCTATTTTTTTTTTTAAAAAAAAAAAATTAAAAAAAAATGTATTTTTTTTTTTAAAAAAAAAAAAAAAAAAAAAATTGGGGTTGGCTCTTGGCCATTTGGGGTTGGCCTTTGGCCATGGGGGTGGCCAGGCCACCCCCAGTTTTTTTTCCTTTTTTTTTGTTCTTTTTTTGTTTTTTTTTTAAAAAATTTTAAAAAAATTAAGTACGTGCCACGTGTCAACTTTTGATTGGTCCACGTGGAATTCCGTTAAGTCAAATGACAGAAGACTAATTTGGTCTATTATCAAAATCACAGGGACCTCATGTAATAAAAATCAAATCCTAGAGAAGAAAAAAATAAAGCAATAAAACCCCAGGGGGGGTATTTAATATTTAACCCTTAATTTTTTTGTAAGTAGGTTCTTAGGCCCAAACTTGTTTGGTCATTGTAGAGAATTCGAATCCAGTTATGAAATAAAGCTTCCTAAACCTATATTGGACTTGCCTAAAAAGTGTAAAAACCCTTTTATAGGACTTGATATGGATTAGTATCTAGTTATTCCTACCTGTTGATTTGAGCTTTGCTTAAAATGAGACTCAATGATGTGTTAATTTGTTTCTCTTAAATATATATATATATTTTCATTTATCAAAAAGAAAAAAGGATTAGATATAGATTATCAATCTAAAATTGTGTGAATAATTAATTTGTGATGATGATCTATATATGCTTAGAATATATCGATAGCAGGTTGGATGAGTTCATGGCAGGCTTCAATGCAATATCTTTGAAGCTAAAGGAGATGTATCAGGTTGGTGAATAGATCTCCTCTCTCAAATTTTTACTGGATTATAAACTTTCTGGTCGTTCTTTTTGACTATTTGTTCTTCATATGAAAATGATTTGAATATGCATAAAACAGTTTGAATCGCAGATGGCATTTGTATTTAGGCGCTGAATTGTGTTCTCTCATTGAATAATTACACTTGATTGGCCCTTTTTTCCCCATAATTGATGCTGCTTGTGTCATCCTCATTTCCTTTTCTTCTTGTAACATATATGCGCTAGTAATAATTTTAGTTTTGCCTGTTTAATGAACTTGCTATAGATGATCACTTTTGGGGGTGACGCCGAACTTGAGCTTGTGGACTCTTTGGATCCTTTCTCTGAAGGTGTTGTTTTCGGTGTAAGGCCACCGAAGAAGAGCTGGAAGAATATTGCCAATTTATCGGGTGGCGAAAAGGTTATATTTGAACATTGTTGACTTAACCTCAGTTTATTGGGCGTCTGATCTCCCTGAATGACTAGCAATTGAAATCACTGAATCTTATTCAGTTGAGTAATATATTGTTGTTCCTTTTATTGCTTTCAGACTCTGAGTTCATTAGCTCTTGTTTTCGCACTTCATCACTACAAGCCAACTCCGCTGTATGTAATGGATGAAATTGATGCTACGCTGGGTATTTTTCTTGAATCCTCTAGCATACTTTCATTTTTTTTAAAATCGTTTTATCTTTATCTTTTTCTTTTTCTACAAGTTTACATTGGCTTATTTTAGTCCATACGGTGCGCAGACTTCAAAAATGTTTCTATTGTGGGGCATTATGTAAAGGACCGGACAAAAGACACACAATTTATAATTATAAGGTAGGTTAGATAATCCTCTGGAGTTATTGCTAGTTACTGATATATTTACTT
>NC_081545.1:32700283-32704147 GCF_901000735.1 Corylus avellana
AAAAAAAAAAAAAATGTGAAGCTGGAAACCTTAATGATATATATAGGATTTGAAGTAGAAGAGAGTAGGGTAGGGAGTTGTAGGTCTCCGACCAAAAAGACACGCGGAAAGGGATCGTTGCGGTCTGCAGAAGAAGATATTTGGGAAGACGGGGAAATGCCCTGTAAAATGAAGGCGTGGACAATTAGGTTTAGGTTCGTTAATTGAGCCACGTGCGACAACATAATTTACTTGGAAACTTATGGGATCGGTTCGGCAGCTTTAAAAAAATGTGAGCAAATCAAATCTTCCTAGTGGAAGCTCAGATCCTAAAAATAAGACACAAGTGTCTTAATAAATGTTTTGGGTCATAGGAAAGGAACTATTTACAAGTTTAAATAGACGACAATTTTGTGAGTAATATATATATATATATATATGTGTGTGTGTGTGTGTGTGGGTTTGTTGAGAGGGAGGGTAATACTCATTGTCATCCATGAAAAATAGAGATTTTTGGGATATTATAATTACAAGTATCTTAATAAATGTTTTGGGGTCATAGGAAAGGAACTATTTACAAGTTTAAATAGACGACAATTTTGTTAGTAATATATACATATATATATATATATATATATATATATATATATATATGTGTGTGTGTGTGTGTGTGTGTGTGTGTGTGTGGGTTTGTTGAGAGGGACACATCAAGGTAATCCTCATTGTCTTCCATGAAAAATAGAGATTTTTGGGATATTATAATTACAAGTAATTAAGAGTGTTGCTTGGGATAAGAATGTTCCACTAGAAATAATAACAAACATCGTCAATGCAATATTTATCTCTTACAAAGTGTATAGAAACAATAATAATAAAACAGAAAAAGCTTCCACACATATATATGTGTGTGTGGGTTTGTTGAGAGGGAGATGTCAAGGTAATCCTCATTGCCTTCCATGAAAAATAGAGATTTTTGGTATATTATAATTACAAGTAATTAAGAATGTTGCTTGGGATAAGAATGTTCCACTAGAAATAATAACAAACATCATCAATGCAATATTTATCTCTTACAAAGTGTATAGAAACAATAATAATAAAACAGAAAAAGCTTCCACACACATATATATATATATATGTGTGTGTGTGTGTGTGTGTGTGTGTGGGTTTGTTGAGAGGGAGACGTCAAGGTAATCCTCATTGCCTTCCATGAAAAATAGAGATTTTTGGTATATTATAATTACAAGTAATTAAGAATGTTGCTTGGGATAAGAATGTTCCACTAGAAATAATAACAAACATCATCAATGCAATATTTATTTCTTACAAAGTGTATAGGAACAATAATAATAAAACAAAAAATGCTTCCACTAAAAATAATAACAAACATCATCAATGCAATATTTATCTCTTACAAAGTGTATAGGAACAATAATAACAGAACAAAATTATCTAGAAGCAAAAATAATACTAAAGTTCAATAATATAAATAATAACATGCAAACCTCATCATCATCATCAATAGTTAGAACATCAAAAACAATATTTTTTATTGCAGAATTTCGGAATTGACCTAATACACATTTAACGAACTATATATTCATAAAACGATACTTGATGAAACGATATTTTTTTTTTACTATTGTCAAAGTTTTTGGTAGTATAGCATTTATAAGTATTAATATATAGGGCAAAACCAAAACAATATACAAGTCTAAATTTAAATGCATTTATTATTATATTTCACTAAACAAATAAAATAAATAAATCTAAGTTAATTTCTAGTCGTAAAATTTTACAACTAGTAAGTAACTTAGATTTATTTATTTTAAAATATAGCAATCAAAACCACATGGTTGTTCATATATACCACACACCAAATATAGCATAACACATAGCATGAATCACTTAATTAATTAACAAATTAACAATAATTAACTATCTCAAACAAAGCAAAAATTTTAATAATTAACACAAAAAATCAGTTAATATAACACATATATAGATATATCACAATTGGAAGAGATGGTGGGGAGATGGTATTGAGAATGAAAAGAAGAATATCTATAATTAATAAGACGAAGGAAATACAGGGTGATTTTAGATCTTGTATATTTCACACGTCTTTCGCGGATGGCTTAGAAATAGAAGTCGTCGTATAAGTTATATACTTTACTTTTTATATAATTTTATTTAGTGCTAATCCGTACGTCCTAATGTTATCAATTAAACAAATAAGCATCATTAACACCATTGTATTATATGACAAAACCCATCAATTATTCACTGTAAAAAAAAAATATGATAATATATATAATTTGGTAGATGTTGTTTCTTTTGGGGGATTACTCAACTCCTACCACCCTTACACTGTTTTATTTGCAGACACATGAGATATATGTGCAGACAATCTACACAGTTTCATTGTCTCCATTTCCCCTCTCCCATATTAAAAAGAAACGAATATATATATATATATATATTCTTTTCTTTTTAATATATATATAGTTTCATTAAGAAGACATTTCTAAACATCTAAAAACAAAGGGACATGATACACATTACGCCGGCGTGCTTAGCACGCCAGGCTATTTTCTTTTTTCTTTTTTTAATTTTTTAATATTAAAAAAATATTTGCTAGCGTGCCGTTCTCTTTTACTTCACCCAAAAGCAAAATAGTAGTTGTGGCACAAGACAAATGGCCAAAGTCAGCAAAAAGCCATCACTATCAAATGCATAGTTATTTTTGGGTCATGATTCTAAGAACGTCGGCATGCATGACTGTTCATGCACGCCAGGCTTCTTTCTTCTTTTTTTCTTTGTTTTTTTAATAATTAAAATAATAAAATATTAAAATTTTATTATTTTATTATTTTAAAATAATAAATCACCCCGGCATGCAATACGCAGGGCGTGATGTTTAGCATCACCCCATGGACTTAATATTGCAACCAAACATTTCTCACAAAAAAAAATTATTAATTTCTAGCGTGGCAAACATCACACGATTTTTTGCCACATCACTAATTACTGACATGACAAAATTGTAACGTCAAAAAATATTTTCTTGACGTGAAAAATTTGGCAGGTCAGTAATTAGTGACGTGATAATACCAACACGTCAGAAAATTCTGACGTGTTATATATTTCCACGTCAATAAATTTTTCTTTTATTTTAAAACTTTAAAAATTATATTTTTTATTGACGTGTTAAGTTTTTACACGTCAGTAATTTTTGACGTGTAAAATGACCACGTCAGGAATTTCTGACGTGGTAGTTTTACACATCATAAATTTTCTGATGTGTATAACTGCCAAGTCAAAAAATCCTAACGTGGTAATTTACCACGTTAGAAAATTTTGATGGCAGTTTACCACATTAGAATTTTCTGACGTAGTGGTTTGCCACATCAAAAATTTCTAACGTGGGGTAAACTGCCACATCAGAAAATTCTGACATGGCAGTTACACACGTCAGAAATTAATATACTTAATTAATTAATTAGGTATATATATATATAATGCCAATTCCCAATATTGCCATGCATTGTATATATATAACTATATTAAATAATGTGCACTAGATTACCGATCCTTGGTTTTTTTTTTTTTTCTTTTTCTAATTAATTATTGTTCTCATTAGAATTAAATATATTGCATGACATGGTATAAGCTACATAATTAATATAGCTTATTTAATTATATAATGATCATGATGCATGCATGCATGCATGCAATATATATTATGCTTCCCTCCATTAATTAATTCTATAGCAAATAACTAATTATATATATATATATATATATAGCTAGAGATCCTTTGGAAAATTTCAAAATTACTATGCATTTGATAGTGATGGCTTAGTAGCTGACTGTGGCCATTTG